>NW_007729518.1:69255-79225 GCF_000696425.1 Galeopterus variegatus | reverse complement strand
CTCGGAGCCCCGCCTCCAGGCCGGGCCCCAGCCCCCGCGCCGCCGGTCGCAAAGAGGCCCCCAGCGTCCTTCAGACCCTCCTGAGACGCCTTCTGATGGCGCAGGAAGCGGCAGGCGTGAAGGACCCCCAGGTCCCCCAGCCACGCAAGGCTCAGTAGCGGCGCCACCCCGGTCCCCGGCATGCTGTCGAACGGAGCTCATCCCTGGGCAAGAGTAACTGCTGCTCCGGTGAACGGATGCGGATGGGGACCTGGTTTGAGGCTTTAACACACGTGCCGGACGTTTTATTACGGTGGAATCGAAGAGGATGCAGGTTTCACTTGGCGGAAATTCAGCTCTATCCCCTGACCCAACTCAGGCCAGACGAGGACATGTCTTATGAGTGCCCTGCCCCTCGGTTTTGCCAAAGGCATATACCCCACCCGCTGGCTCAAACCTCCTTGGCGGGTTGAGGTTAAACCCCGTTTCAGGGAGCCTGCATCTTTTTCTTGGCGGCTGGGCAGTACAGGCCTCCGAACCCGTGCCGTATAAGGCTGTACTGATCCAGCTAGAGCCCTCAAAAATAATTCCGATTTGATTTAGAAGTATTCATTTAGAACAGGAACAGAAAGGGGATTAAGCTTCATCATCTTCAAGTTAATCCACCTTTAACAGAACCATGGTGAGGCCTAGATCACTGTCACCCCCCTTCACCTGGGGCTGGGGGCCTCATCAGCCCACCTCCACTTCAGTCTTGCCAGGAGGCAAGCGCAGCAGGCAAGGCAGCTGGGCTGGCCCTGTCCATGTCCCTCTGTACAAATGATGGCGTTCTCCCTCTAACCCATCCAGGTACAGATCTGATGACAGGCAATGGTCACAAAGAGAAGCTCCCCACTTCTGTCTCTGAACTCTAGCTCCAGAGTGGCAGTGGCCTTGAGGCCCCTCCCCCTGAAATGGAAGAGTCTGGCCCTCAGAGCACCTAGCCCCCTGCCCAGGTGGACACAGTACGTGCTGGAGCATAGGATTCTCCTATCTTCTTTCCACCTGAGGTTGGGCTCCCATTTTCCCCCATGACTCACTCCACCACACCCCCAGGTGAAACAAGGAAAATTAGGAAAAGCTAGGGCCTCATGCTGTCCCCCCCGTCCCCACCACCACTGAGCTGCCCCTAGGCCTGGGTCCCAGCTCATGTTAGAGTGTTCATATTCATACTGACTCAAGGACAGCTAAGAAACGGGCTGTCTGCCCCCCAGTCCTGCCCAGGATAGGCAGTATAGCTCAGCCTCCCCCACACATCCTGCGCAGTAAGACGCTCAAGTGGTGGCTGCTGAATTTACACCACAAACTTGTTCTTGGCCAGAGAGTTGCTCTTGGTGGCCGTGTCTGCGTGGGCCTGGTACCCGATGACAGTGCTCGTGGAGAGGCCCAGGCGCTCTTTGTATACATGCCTAGGGGGTGGGACAGAGAGGGATCAAGACATGGGTAGTCAGCAGAGGGTCCTGTAACCTAGGCCACCAAACTCCTACCCTTGTTTCAGCTACAGCCACTCCCCTTGTGTCTTACCCATGTGGAAACCCCAAAATGACTAATACAAAAGAAGAATTGTGCTAGAAATAGTTTGAAATCTGGATTCCAAACCCTTTTATACAGGGGGGGGCAAGGCAGAAGGGGGAGAGGGGTATGGAGAGTTCCAGAGGTCTCCCTTGCAGGGCAAGCCACCCCCCTGCCTGAGCCAGAAATACCCCTCACCCGATGTGCAGCACGCCCGCCTGGTTCTCCGCCTCCCGGGTCCACACAGCAATCTTGTCCCCTTTGGTGCGGATATTGATGACAGCCCCACACACCTCCCTGCTGTGTTCATCAAAGCTCTCCCCAATCAGACACAGCAGCTGCTCCCAAAGGGGGAAATGGTGAGACCTCCAGCTGGGGCATGGGGACTGCCCCGCTGTTCTTGGGACCCCTGCCACCAAGAGACCCAAGCCAGCCCCATCCCCTTTCCCTGGGGACGATCCCTCCCAGCTCCCCCAACTCACTGTCTCCAGCCACAGACGGTCCAGCTCACTATGGCGCTGCTGCTTGGCAAGGCTGACCAGCCAGCGGCCACCGCACTTGTTCCTGCTGTCTTCCCACATGGGCTTGATGCCATCCTGCCAGGTGGGATGGCAAATCAACTGTCTTTTGGTTCAGTGGGAAGTGGGGACCCAGTTACCTTCCCAACTTTGTCTGCCCTCTGCCCAGCCCCGATATAGGCCAGGTTCTCTTTCACCTGCATCCCCTCTGTCCAAGTAGGTTCCACCACCAACCACTAAGCCCACCAGACAGATACCGTTCTGAACTCCCACAGGCCCCTGAGCCTCAATCTTGGTCACCTCTTACAGTCATCTGTGTGTGTCTCCTTTACTGAACTGAATTCCTTGAGACAAGAATTCAAATGGGGACAATTAAGGAAGCCTCTGGGGCAGACCCCAGTGTGGGCAAGAGGAGACATCCGGGTTTGGCCACACACGTCCCGAAACCTTGCTGGGCAGAAAGCAGCTGGGGAATCTTTAAACAGTGGTGTCAGCACCTCAGGGATGGGCCTGGACATTGGTGAGGAGTGTCCTCGGGCAGTTCTGATGTGTGTCCTAGTTAAGAAGCCAGGCCAGAAACCTGGGCTCCTTCCTTCATCCTCTTCTCCCCCAACCCCTTCCAGACTCTTAAATGTCCTTCAAGGTACGACTCAGGTCTGACATACTTTGTCCAGGATCTGTACAGAATTTCCAATCAGGAATCACATCTCTGCTCTAAGAGAGGCTGTCTGCGACATCCCACCCCAATTCCCCTATGAGAGAGGAATGTGGCAGAAGGTCGGAAGAATCAGCTGCCTGTCCTTTGAGGCGGGGGGACAGAGAGCAGAGCTTACCTTGAATAGCGCGTAGTCACAGCCGGAAGACAGCTTACTAGCCAGCTGGATGTGACTGTACATCCTGGAGACAGAACCCCCCCAGCCCCGTGCTGAAAGTCAAGGTTCTTCAGGGCCCAGTTCCATCTGGTCTCCACCCCCCCAGCTCCTCACCAGACTCCACTGCTTCCCAGCACCTTCCAGCCTCCACGCCTTTGTTCACCCTCAGTCTGCTGCCTGGAATTCCCTCCCTACTTACCCAAACCTTCAAACCCCACCTTCTCCCTGGAGCCGTCCCCAACCATCAAAGCCCAGTGAAGCCAGAGCCCCTGAGGAGGGTCGTAGACCCCCAGGGCGCCCCTGCATCTGGAGCCCCAGGCCTTCTTGCCGTCCCCTAGGGTTTGCACAGTACTTTTCAGATCCTCTTCCTTGGTCACGCACAGACACTCTGTAGCAGCCTAATCCTCACTTTGTGGCTGAGGCAGGTTCAGAGAGGGGAAGGGACTTGCCCAGAGTCACAAAGTCATGGAGTGGCAGAGTCAGGGTTAGCTTCTTGCTTCTCCCACTCCCCAGGCACCCTCCTTAAGCCCCGTAAAGGCTTCAAGGTGGGGGAGGGTGGCCGTATCCCAACCCCAATGCCCCCTGGACAGAACCCACGAAGCCCCAGCCCTCAACAAAGGGCTGGCAGGGCTGTGTAGGAAGCAACCCCCTGGAGGGATGGAATCTGGGAAGGATCCTGAGCTCAGAGCCCCTGGCCCCAGTTCATGAGGGGCAGACACTCACGCCCAAAAGTCCTCCACGGTGTCAACCTTGGTGACCAGATGCAGGTTGTCCTGCCAGGCCCGGCTGCGGTCATTCTTGAAGAACCACAGAGCCCACCTGGTTGGAGGGTGCACAGGGAGGTGGCCGGGAGGAAGCAGAGAGGCCCCCATGTCCACCCCCAGCAGCACTGGGTTGGCAGGGAGGTCCCTCTCCTTCAAGAAAAAACTGGGGGATAGGATTTGGGGCACAGACCCCCCCCCCGCAAGACGAGTGAAGTCAGTTATTCTGAAGGGCTGGGGGATGGCAGTAACCCAGAATCTCAGTTGGGTTAAGGCTGGCAAAGCCAACGGGGCCCAAGGCCTAGCTCAGCTCTGGCCCTTCACAATGAGGCACTGTGGTCTGTGAGAGGAAAGCGCCATCCTAGGCCACACAGCCAGCAATCACAGAAGCTGGCCTAAAAGCAGCGGTCTGTGTTCAGTTCTGCAGCCCCCTACCTACCTGTTCTGCAAGGGGTGAAGCGCTAGCTTGGCCTCCACAGGGCCCCCATCCCGGGCCTTCCTCCCCAGAGACGGCAAAGTCCTGGGAGACTTAAGAGCCTCCTCTTCCTTCTTCTCCTTCTCCTCCTTCTCCCACTTTTGGGTTCCTCCCTTAGCCTCAGCCTGACCAAAGAAAAGAAGGTGGCTGTGAGCTCTAGCCCCAGCTGCCCGCCATGCCGCCCCTGGCCCCCCAACCCATCTCTTGCTCCAGAAAGGACAGGCAGGTGAACTCACAGGGCTGGCGGTAGCCATGCCTCAACTCAAGCTCCACAGGGACCCAGCATGCAAGGGACCCCCAGCTGCCGGCTTTTAACCTACCAGCGCCCCACCCCCACCCACCCAGGGCAGGGGAGGGGGAGGAGCCAGCATGTGTAGGGTAGGGGGTGGAGGCTCAGAGGTGGGCAGACTTGCCCGATTCCTCCCATCAGCAGGCATTTAGTGAGTGCCTTCTGCCTGCTGGCCAGAACTCTAGACACTCTGCTATCACCAGGCAGACTCAGCCCCGTGCAGTGGGGTCTGAGACATGAAGGTCAGGGTCAACATTTGGGGTCTTCCCTTAGGGAAAATGGGGCCATCCCACTGAGAGTGGCCCCTGAATCGAAAGTGGACTGCCCCACAGATGGCAGAAGCAGCAACGTTGACATAGCCATGGACGCCATCTGGTACTATTTACACCCTCAATTTGGGCACCTGACGTCATCCGGTGCAGGCTTTATCTGGTCTATAGAAGCATCTGAGTTTTTAAAAAATATAATCACTTGTTAACGTTTAGACACAGGGAGATTTTGTATTAAAATCCACAGTTTGGGGCCGGCCCGTGGCTCACTCGGGAGAGTGCGGTGCTGATAACACCAAGGCCCCGGGTTCGGATCCCATATAGGGATGGCCGGTTCGCTCACTGGCTGAGCGTGGTGCTGACAACACCAAGTCAAGGGTTAAGATCCCCTTACCGGTCATCTTTAAAAAAAAAAAGATAAAATCCACAGTTTGGGTTTCTCTTGAGAGCTTGGGAAGGCATGGCACACTGGAGCCTCAGCCACAACAGGTCCACGATCTGTTGTGGCTGAGGCTGCCCTGTGGACAGGCACACAAGGGTCCCTGCAGCTCCCACCTTACCTCTGCCCCAGCTGAGTGTTTCCTACCTGGGCATCGATGGCTAGGGGCAGTGCCACAGTCCCACAGCCTGGGCTCAAGTCCTGCCCTACCCTGATCTCGGCCAAGTTACTAAATCTCACTGGGCCTCAGTTTCCCTGTCTGTAAAATGGGAATGCTAACACAACTCAAAGCCTTGTTGTTGGATCCCTGGACTAGCCAGCTGCCAAAAAAAAAAAGTTTGTTGTGAGTATTAGGTGATATAAAACACGTTAAGCCCATAGAACAAGGCCTCGCTCAATGCCCGATAGAAGTCAGCTGAGGGCTACCCCAGGGGAGGGGAAGGGAGGGGGAGGGGAAGTGGCGGAGGGGGCAGCTCTGGCTCTGGACACTCTTCCTTGGCCCCTTTTCTGCAGGGGCTGAAGTCTCCCCAGGTTCTTTAAGGTTTCTCATCCTCCCCTTCCTTGGCCACTTTTAAGGTCCCAAATCAGTCCCTTTCCCTCTCCCGCACCTGAGGGAACCCATGACCATCTGGAAGCTGACAGTCACTATTTGCTCATCCCCTGGCCCTAAGCTCCTGGCACGTGCCAGGCACCGGGCGAGTTGCTGGGAGCAATGAGGAGCAGAGAGCGGTGCCTGTACTCAGGCCTGTCGGGGAGCCAGACATTCATTGGATAATCTCACAAAGACCTTTCTCATCACAAATGCAAACCTCTGCAGGAAAGGAATCTGGGGATGGGAGAAAATAAAGTCCCTGACCTGAACCGGGGGCTTTAGAGTGGCAGTTCTCCAGTGCACGGATCAGAATCACCTGCAGGGCTTGTTAAACACAGACTGCTGGGCCCTGCCCCAGAGTTAATGATTCTTTAGTTCTGGGTTTGGACTGAGAATTTGCATTTCTAACAAGTTCCCAGCTGATGCTGATGATGCTGGTTAGGGACCCTATTTTGAGAACCTGGCTTAGGGGCAGTTCACCCAAGACGTGAATTTGAGCTGAGACCTTAAGCATGAGGGAGAGGTAACTAGATGGGTGGGGCAGGGCATCTCAGGGAATGGGAATGGCAGGAGCAAAGGCAGGGTGGGGGACTGGAGGAAGAGAAGAAAGACCAGTGTGGCTGAAGCCCGAAGGGGAAAGGGGTGGATAAGCCTTGATGGGAGGAGGACTGGAGAGCCACTGAATGCTTCAAGTGGGTGCAGATGGGTTGGGGAGGTAATCAGATGTGCTTTTCAGCAAGTTCTCTGCACAGCTGTGAGAAAACAACCCTGCTGCTGCAAGAGTAAGTGGGAGGACATCGATTAGGATGCTAAAGGAGTTGTCCAGGAGGCAGAGAAGATGATGGATTTAAGAGGTATTTAGAAGGAAAACTCAGTGCTATTTGGTGATAGGCCCTGGAGAGGGGAAGCACAGAGTCCTGGTTATCTACTGCCACATAACAAACCACTACAAACTCAGTGGCTTAAAGTAATCATTTATTATGCTCACAAATCTGCAATTTGGGCAGCACTCAGGACAGCTCGTCTCTGCTCCAAAGCAAGATCAGTAGGGGTGGCCCACAGTTTGGGGCTGGAATCATCCCATCACTCACACATGGGGCAGCTGTTGCTGGCTGTCGGCTGGAAGCTCAGCCAGGGGCGTCAGCTGGGACAGCTGTCTGTGGCCTCTCCATGTGGCTGCTTGGCTTCCTCACAGCACAGTGGAAGGACGAGCTCAGGGCGAGCTCCCAAGAGATGGGAAGCAGGAGCTGCCAGTTTCTTAATACCTGGGCCTGAAACCTGGCATAGCATCAGGCCCACTGTATTCTAGGGTCTCAGGGCCCAAATTGAAGGGAGTAGACATAATTCTACTTCTCAGCAGGAAGCGTGTTGAAGAATTTTGTACAGAGGAAACACTAGAGGAGAACCAGGCTTGGAAAGAGATCATGAACCTAGATTTGGTGGAGGAAAAAGGAGGAAGGACTATCCCAAAGTACCAGGCCTTAGCTGACTTAGAGTCCTGGCCCAGAGCCTGGCACGGAATGCCACCCCTTCCCACCATCTTCCACATTTTCCAGCCTGGGGCAGCCCCTGGAGTCTGGGATTGGAGTGACTAAGGAGAGAGACCCTAAGAGCAAACTCCCTAGCCCTACTAGGGTCCTGGCTCCTACCCAAGGCCCTCCCAAGTTTGTCAGTGAGAAACATCGCCAAGGTGAGATTGAATCCCAATCCTGCATTCTATTCCTAAAATACCTTGAATCTGCCCACTCCTTTCCCTCCCTACTCCCCCTACCACAGGCAAGCCATCTCTGGCCTTGGCCACTGCATGAGTACTTCCTAACACCCTCTTTGCTTCCATTCCTGACTCTGCAGAACATTCTCCACCTGCCCCAGAGGGATCATCTGAAATATTAATCTGATCACTTCACTCCTGTGTTTAAAACCCTCTAGGACGCCCAGGATAGGATCCAAAGTCCAGGTTCTGGGCCTGCTATTTCTTACGTGATCCAGAGTCCTAGTGCTCTGAGTGCACTGATTCTGCAGCGGGCCAGATTTGCTTCTGCCCCCGTGCCTTTGCACTTGCGGGTTTCTCTGCAACTCTTTACACAACTGACTTCTTGTCTTTCAGGGCTTGGCTCAAATGCCACCTGTCAAAGAGGCTCTCCTGACCATCCTCTATAAAGAAGACCACTCTCCCTCATGCATTCTATTTTGTTTTTGGCAGCTGGCTGGCATGGGGATCTGAACCCTGAACCTTGGAGTTATCAACACCATGCTCCAACCAGTCAGCTAACCAGCCAGCCCACCCTCATGCACTCTTTAACTCATCACCCTGTTTCCTTTCCTTCTTGGCACTTAGCATTACTCATTGATTCATTCAGTTAGCTATTTATTCAGCAAGTACTCACCCACCAGTTACCTTGTGCGAGGCCCTGTTCCAGACTCCAAAGAGTACAGCTGTAAACAAAATAGATGGTTCCTCCTCTTTTCTTCAGAAGGCCCTATGACTAAAACCTGGAACCTCCTCTCCGTTCTATCAACACTTGCTGCTTCATGCCCTCATCCAGTCACAGCTGTTAAATGTCACATATATAGTGACAGCTCTGGCCCCCTCCTGATATCCAGAGAAGCATGTCTGACTGACTGCTCGACGCCTCCATCTGGGTATCTAATGTGCATCTCAGAGTTATCACATCCCAAGCTCCATTCCTGACCTCCCTGTGTCCCCAGACAGGCTCTTCCCACAGTCTTCTCCATCCATCCATCCAATTGCTCAGCCAGAAACTTGGAAATACTTCTAGATTCTCATCTTTCTAACCCATCAGCACATTCCATCTTCAGTTCTACTTTCAAAACATATCCAGGATACAAATACTTCTCTCCACCTCCATTGCCACCACCATAGCCCAAGTGACTGTCATCTTGCTTGTATTAAGGTGATGGCCCCTGAACTGGTCCTCAGTTTTCACCCTTGCCTTTGGTGAGTGTCGCTGGTGATTTTGATAAGAGCAACACAGCCCGAAGCATCTTATATGGTTACTAGTTCACTTGTTAATTCTCTGTCCCATCCTATGAGAATGACAAGTTCCAGAAAAGCAAGGACGTCATTGGTCTTGTTTTCTGCTGAATCTCCTGTACCTAGGATGGTACCTGGCACCAAGTAGGCACTCAGGAAAAAATAAATGCCAGACTGGCCGGTTAGCTCAATTGGTTAGAGTACAGCCTTGTAATACCAGGGTCATGGTTTGGATCCCTGAACCAGCCAGCTACCAAAACAAAAAAATAAAAAACAGTTTATTTAAAAAAAGAGAAAAGAATAAATGCCAATGACTTCCTGTCTCTGGTTGTCATTTCTCTCATCTGTAAAATGGAAATAAAAATGCCTGCTTTGAAGAATTGTTTTTATCATTACACAATGTAAACATTTTTTTTGTAGCCCTTTGCCAATTTCTCTCTAACCCTCACTCCACCTTAGTTCTGTTCTCTCCTTTTGAAGGTTCAAGGAATTACTGTGATTGTTGTATCTATCTTTTTTTTTATCCAGCTCCCACTAGAGTGAGGACGTGAGGTATTTCTCTTTTAACATAAAAAATTATTAACATAATTTTCTCTAAGTTCATCTGTGGTGCTGCAAATGGCAGAATTTCATTCCTTTTTATGGCAGAGTAGTACGTCATTGTGTATATATACCACGTTTTCCTTATCCAGTCGTCCGACGATGGACATTTATGTTTCTTCCATATCTTAGCTATTGTAGATAGAGCTGCAATAAACATGGGAGTGCAGGTGTCCCTTCTACATGATGATTTCCGTTCCTTTGGGTATGTACCCAACAGTGGGATGGCTGGATCCTATGGCAGTTCTATCTGTAGTTGTTTGAGGAACCTCCACACTGTTTTCCATAGTGGCTGTACTAATTTACAGTCCCACCAACAGTGTAGGAGGCTCCCCTTTCTCTGCATCCTCACCAGCATTTGTTATTCTGTCTTTTTGATAATGGCCAGTCTAACTGGCATGTGATGATATCTCAGTGTGGTTTTGATTCGCATTTCCCTGATGCTTAGTGATGCTGAGCATTTTTTCATGTGTCTGTTGGCCATTCGTATATCTTCCTTTGAGAAATGCCTATTTAGCTCCTTTGCCCATTTTTTAAAATTGGGTTACTTGGGTTTTTTTTATTGCGATGTTGTTTGAGTTCCTTGTATATTCTGGATATTAATCCCTTGTCAGATGCATAGTTTGTGAA
>NW_007729518.1:66504-68478 GCF_000696425.1 Galeopterus variegatus | reverse complement strand
ACATACCAACTGTGGACCGCCTACCACTGGACTTCCTTAAGAGAAAGAATAAATGCCTGCCTTGCCTAAGCTTCTGTACTAGCAGTCAAATGAACTTCCCACCTCATTCAGAATTTAACCTATTTTCTGTTCCCTCAACACTCTGGACTTTCTCACCTGCCAGATCCCCTGTTGGGAATGCTCACACCGCTTGTAAGGTCCTTTTCATCTTTCAAACTCAGCTCGAATGGCACTTTCTCCTGAAGGCTTTCCCCTGATGCCCCTTCTGTCTTTAGGTTCCATAATCCCCTGTGCTGCTGCCAAGATCCCCAACAGCCCACTTGCTGCCAATCCAACGACTCTCCCCTGCTTGTCTCCTTTGGCCTCTCTATAGCATTTATCCAGCTGACCTTTCTCCCCTAGGTCTCCATGCTCTCACTCTCTCCAGCTTCTCCTCCTATCTCACTGGCTGTGTCTTCTCAGTCTTTTCCAAGTTCCTATGCCTTGGGCTACCCCTGAAGGTTGCAGTACCTCAGGATTCTGTCCTGGGCCCTCTCTTCTTTTTATTCTCCATGTATCCCTGGGCAATTGCATCTATCCCTATGGCTCCAGCCACCACCTCTCTGCAAATGACTCCAAATCCAGTGGTGTACTGATCTGGCTCAGCCCAGCTCCCGAGAACAATTGTTTTGGGAATTTTCTGAGCCACTTGTTAAAGCCATTCTTAAAAATTAAATTATATAAGCTTGCAATTAAATGAATTATGTTAAAAAAAAACAAAGATAATAAATACTCATCTCAGAACTTCATAATTTTTTTTATTATCTNTAGGATTGTCTTTTCTATTTCTGTTAAGTATGTCATTGGTGTTTTGAAAGGGATTGCACTGGATCTATCATTGGTGTTTTGAAAGGGATTGCACTGAATCTGTAGATCACTTTGGGTAGTATGGACATTTTCACAATGTTAATTCTACACAACCTTGAAGGATTGTTTTGAGGACTCTGTGATATAATGGATGGAGTGCCTGGCACACAGTAGGTGTTTAATAAATATCACCCATTCCTCTCCCTGTTCTCAGCCTCCAATCCTCCTCCCTGCCTGCCCTGCAGGGAATCTGCCTGCTTATCTTCCTCCCCACCCTGAGGCCTCTGGGCAGCAGGAATGTTTATTAATGTTTAATCATACTGCCAGGCACCACACACAGAGTTATAAAGGCTCATCTGGATTTTTTCAGAATTCAGGCAGGGCTGGAATCCCTGGGATCCTCTTAAGAGAACTCTCTGCTCCAGCTGCTCCAACTGGGATTTACTCCAAAACCCTTTCCCACATGCTGTCACCCTTCCTAGGAGAGAGAGAAAAGAAACAGTGAGAGGTCCCCAGGAACACACAGGTTTAAGGCCTGGCCAGAAAGAGATCCAGGAGCCCAAGCTTTGCCATTTCATAAAGGGGGGAAGGGGGGATGGAGCGGGGAGGCAGTGTGGCCTGGAAAAAGGATCCATTGTGCTAAAAAGTGGCCTCCCAGTATCCACGGCCCCTTCTGCGGACAGCACGTACAGAGAGAGATAAAGAAAAATGTAGCAAATGTTAGCAATTGGTAAATCTAGGTGAAGGATATTTGGGTATTCATTGTACTAATACTGTAACTTTTCTGAACGTTTTGTTCATCGTACTATTCTGGCAACTTTTCTCTAGGTTTGAAATTTTTTCAAAATAAAGAAATCGAGGGGAAAAATAGTGTCAGAGATGCTAGTGGCTCACTCGGTAACCATTCTCCCCTCGTCACAGTGGCTGTTCTGAGAAGTCGTACACCCGGCTGCGTGTACTTCTCCCTCCTCCCCACAGCTAGGGGTAGCCAAGGAGAGATAAGCAGAACTTGTTGGCTTCTGGGAAACTCCTTAAGAAAGAGGCAGACGATGGCAGTTGTTCTTTTTTTTACCCTACTTCCCCTCCTCCTGCTCTCTGCATGCATATGATGACTGGAGCTACAGCAGC
>NW_007729518.1:55285-65487 GCF_000696425.1 Galeopterus variegatus | reverse complement strand
AAGCCATTCTTAAAAATTAAATTATATAAGCTTGCAATTAAATGAATTATGTTAAAAAAAACAAAGATAATAAATACTCATCTCAGAACTTCATAATTTTATTTATTATCTATGGTCTTAATATTATTTTCAGGGCTGCATGATTAGCTCACTTTGTTAGAGTGTGGTGCTGGTAACACCATGGTCAAGGGTTTGGAACCCCATACTGGCCAGCTACCAAAAAAGAAAAAAAAAAGATTATTTTTATCTATGTTATCTGTGTGAAAATGCTATATAACTGAACCAATTCTCTGTTCAGTGACATCACACTGACAACTTGAAATCAACCATGGTGGGGGTGTTTACACCATGGATATCGACAAACCCTACACAAGGTATTCCTTCCCACCTGCCCCAACCTTGGAGAGCTGTTGTGCTTTCTGTTAAACACTTCCCCAGTACACCATGGCCCAAATCTATACCTAAAGCCAGCTTGGAGTGCTTTCCTGAGCTCCGGGCTCAGATGCCCTACTGCCTGCTGGACACCTCCTCCAGCGTGTCTAGCAGGCACTCGCCATGCCCCAAACAAGTTCATCATCATCCCCCAACACTGCTCCACCCCCTCAGTGGCTGTTTCATTTTGCAATATCTTCGCTCACTCTGTTCTCCAAGCCAGAAACCTGGGAATGTTCCTAGACTCATCCCTCTCCCTCTTCCCCAACACCTAGTGTCACCTCCTAAGTAATATCCAAATCTCTCCCTCCAGTGTTCCAGCTTTACCATGGCTTCCCTTGCTCAGGCTTCCTTATCCCTCCTGTGGAGTTTGGTCCAGCCTCCTTGGTGATCTTCCTACTTCCATCCTGTCCTCCTCCAGCCCACCTCCATTGGCCCCATAAAATGCAAATCTCATTAATTATCCTATGTGCTTAAAACCCTTCAGCGACTTCCCATTTCCTATAATATGAAGTACAGACACCATTCATCGGGTCGTCCTTCTTCCTGCTCTCTCCTATCTCCAGGTCAGTCCTTCTCTATCCTTCTTCTTCATCACATACTTTGACACTCGGGGGTTTTTAATCCCAAGCCACAGAAATAACTTTTGGCTAATTTAAGCAGATAAGGGGTTCATTAACAAGAACTGGGCAGCTCAAAGAATCTCTGGGAGGACCAGTGACTCCATCTTGGAGACCACACAGCCCGGAATGGTGCCCCAAATTCCACTGCCAAGCAGGTGCGTGAAGACTCCGCTGATGCCACGGCTGAGTGTGGGCAGTGTGGCTGCCCTGTTGATGCTGGACACTCCCACAACAAGTGTCACTGCTGCCCATGGTCCCTGGCAAGAGCTTCCACCCCAACACTTCCTCTCCTCCCCAGAACAGACTCCCCTCCTTCCCTGCTGCTTCCTGTCACTAGCTTCAGGTTCCAGACTGGGACTGGTGAGTCTGAGGCCCCAAATGTTAGTCATGTGTCCTATCTGCAAGGAAGGCTGAGAAAGCAAGTATTTGGTATTATCAGTTCTTAGAGGGGACAGTGGGACTCCACCTCATAAGGTGGGGGATGCTCTAAACACAGGAAGGGGGCAGTTCCAATGCTGAGGCCCAAAAGGAACAGATGTCCCCTATGCTAGTTTTTTAAATTATACAAGTAAAATACTAACCAAGGTAAAATAATCAAACAGCACAAAGAAGGAAGGTGAGGAAATATAAAAGCCTCTCTCCCTGAGTCCTCTTAGTCCCATTTCCCAAGATCAACTACTGTTGACAGTTTTTTGGAAATCCTTGCAGATAAGTTCTTTGTGTGTGTGGCTATAAATAAGTATGTATATGTATTAGTCCATTTCTGTTGCTTTCAGCAGAATACCTGAAACTGGGTAATTTACAAAGGAATGAAATTTATTTCTTACAGTTTCAGAGGATGGAAAGTCCAAAGTCCAAGGAACACATCTGGTGAAGGCCTTCTTTCTGGTGGTGACTCTCTACAGTGACACAGGGTGTCACATGGTGATAATGTGCTAAGCTAGAGAGTTAACCTCACCTGCTCTCATTTTAAAGCCATCGGAACCATGCCCATTACTCCATGAATGAATAAATCCATTCATGATGGCACAGTCCGCACAATCTAATCACCTCTTAAAGGCCCCACCTTTCAAATACTGTAATTGGATTTCCCACCCTCTTAACACTGTTACAGTGGAGATCAAGTTTCCAATACATGAATTTTAGGGGGACACATTTGACCCATAGAAGTATGTATTTGTATATAAGGTATAGATGTATAATGTATATAGTATGTGATATATATCTTGATATATAAAATATATATAATATCATTTTCCATGTTTCAAAATTGGTTCCTTCCACATATTACAGTTTGGCAGCTTGCTTCTCTCCCTTAACACCAGATCTTCACACACTCCCATGTCAGTACACATGGGACAAGCTCATCCTTTCTGACCGCAGCAGGCATTTCCCTGGGTGGATGTACCACAATTAACTAGCCAGTCCTCTACAAGTGGACATTTAGATTATTTTCAGTTTTTTGCTACAATGAACTGTGCTGCAATGAACATCCCCACAAGAAGGTCTTTGTGCACTTATGTGAGTAGAGATGTACAGGATAAATTCCTGGAAGGGGAGCTGTTGGCTCAAAAGGAGCATGCATTTAATGCTTTTGGTAAACATTGCCAAATTGCCTTCCAAAAAGCCTGTGCCAAGTTGCAGTCCTACCATCAGCCTGAGGACATCTTTTTTCAGGCCCTGAACAGTCTGGCTGTTGGCTGCCCCCTCACCTCATCACCTGTCACTTACCTTGCGTTTCTGGCCACAGTACCTTTGTCCATGCTATATCCACAACTTAAAATTCCCTTCCTCCCTTATCTGCCGAATGAAGTCCTACCTGTCCTGCTAGTCCACAGCTCAGATATTAACCTTCTCCTTATGACCTTCCCTGGCTCCCCTAAGCTGTCAGAGTTGCCTTCCTCTGGGATCCCACAGCTTCTTGGGCATAATTCTGTCATAGCACCACCTGAGGGCCTACTGTGTGCCTGGCATTCTATAATCATTTTGGCAATTTCCCCCATAACTACACAAACAAGTGTTCTCCTCCTCCATCCATCCTAGCTCTCCAGCTGCACTGCCTTTTATCTGTTCCTAAGCCCAGTCCTGCCTCAGGACCTTTGCACTTGCAGTTCCCGCTCCGTGGATCTTGCCTTCACCCATCTTGGCCTCTCGGTGCCTCTGTGGGATCTCTGCTCCAATGCACCTCTTTGCAGAGGCTTTTCCTGACCACTGCCTCAAGCACTCCTCTGGTTACCCTGTAATGTCACGGTTTTATTATCTTTATAAGGCTTCTCACAAGCTGAAATACACTTGTTTGATTTGTGTTGATGCGTTTATTTTCAGTCCTCCCTCCCCTCTCTGCACACACACACACGTCAATGGTAAGCTCCCCCAGAGCAGGGACCTTGTTTTCGTTCTCCACTGTCTCCAGCCTCGAACCTGCGCCACCTGTCTAAGTGCTCCATAAACATTCGTTGAATTAACCATCCGTGTTTTACAGAAAACTGGCATTCAGAAAGGAGAGCTGAGTAGCCCAAGGTCCCACAGTTAATAAAAATCACAGGTGAGATTCGAACCTATCTGAACTCCAGAACCAACCGCATTATTTCTTCCCGACTCTTAACACGCGGCATTGTCACCCTTCCCCCAACCCCCAACAGACTACGCAAGTCTCACGTCCCTGGATCCCCAGTGGCCCGCCCCAGGAGGCTCGTCTGCTCCGCGGAGATGTCACCCTCCCCGCCCCCTGTCAGTCAGGCCAAAGGGGCGGTGCGGCCTCNCGCGCGCCAAGCGCTGGGAATGGGGAATGGGATGGAGATGAATAGGGGACTGGAGTGGGATGAGGAAGGGGTGGAGAAGGGTGGGCACATGGAGGGGGTCTGGGGTGAGAGGGGGCGCCGGTGGGGGCGCGTCAGTGTGCAGCCCGGGGCATGTGTCTGCTCCTCTGTGTGGACGTGCGTCCGCGCCCGTGTGTGTTGGAGTGTCCGTGCGCTTTTGAACGTCCGCGTGTCCTGTATGTGCACGTGAGCGTGTCCGTGGTGTATGTTTTTGTGCATGACCGTGTGACTCTGCCGTGTGTGTACAGGCAGGCCCCGAGTCTTCGCGCCAAGCCCGGCACTCCGGTTCCGCGGGGCTGCAGGTTGCAGGGCCCCGGATAACCGAGGCGGTGGCCCCTCCCGCGTCCCCAGCTTTCAAGGACGCTAGGACTCGCCGCGGTCCTGAGGCCTCGTACTGACGAGGGGTGCGGGGAGGCAAGAGGGGACTCCAGATCCAGAAGGGCGCCCCAGCCTCAGGGAGGGGGCACCCGCGTCCCTCGGGAGGGGCTGGGGTGAGGGTACGGAACCAGCGCACTGGTACCAGTGTGTTCGCTCTCCCCAGGCCGCCAGGATGGACGTGTTCATGAAGGGCCTGTCCATGGCCAAGGAGGGCGTTGTGGCTGCCGCGGAGAAAACCAAGCAGGGGGTCACCGAGGCCGCCGAGAAGACCAAGGAGGGCGTCCTCTACGTCGGTGGGCGAGGGGCGGGGCTTCTGGGGCTGCGGGGTTCGGGTGACTTCGGAGAGTGTGGGGCCAGGGCCTCAGAGAGAGTGGGGGTCTGGGCAATAGAATATGAGTCAGCAGATGGGGCGGGGTCAGCAGGGTCACAGGGGACGTAGCTAGCTGATGGAAGCCTGGGGTCAGTGACGAGACCTGTGAGAGATGGGGACAGGGTGGGGGGTTAGTAAGGGTGGGGTTCAGCTGAAAGGCCAGGGACCAATGCAGTGATCAAAGCAGATTGCCTCCTTTTTTTTATTCTTACTGTCATTATTGACAGCTACCGTGAAATGCCATCACATCCATTACCTCGTTTAATGCTCCCAGCCCATTCTACAGATGAGGGAAGCTGGCGTTCCCCGAAGCCAAACTTACCTTGCTCAAGGTCACACAGTTGGTAAAACCTGAACCTGGGGTTTGAACCCAGCTTTATGGACTAGGAAGCCCCAACCCTCCCCTTGTGGGCTCTTCCTCGTGTATTATTTAGGGCTTCCTCCAGCTCTCCTCTCCAGCTACCTCCAGGTCCCCCTTCTTCCCAATGCCTGTGGTTCAACTATTGCAATCTCTCCTCCACATCTACCATCCCTATAGCTGCGAGCTGGTGTCAGGAGAAAGGCCAGGTGGTTAAAATCTCTCACCCTAACTGGGAAAGGAGACTGAGCCTGCAGAGTCATTTGCATAAAGGGAGGAAAAACCGGAAACTGACGTTTACTGAACCCATATCATGATTCAGGACTTGCTTCTGTGGAGCAGGTGTAATTATCCCCTATAAAGGCACCAGAGGGCTTCATAACTTGCCAAGGGTCATAGTGTATTTGGATTGTGGTTATTTGAAAAATATTTAATGACCACCTGGGTCATTAAAGATGCTGGGGGTGTAACAGTGAACAGGAGACAAAAGTGCCCATCTCCTGATGGTGATACAGAGTATTTCAGTAGTGGGATTTGACATCAAGTGGCTGGGGTGGGGACCACTTTGGGGTAGGGTAAAAAGGGTAAAAATAGAGACGGCCTGAGGAGATGGCATATAGGCTGAGTCAGAAAATGGACCTGTAGAATGCAGGGCAGGAAGCAGTGGTCGGAGATGAGACCAGATTGCTGAGCAAGAGCCTGTTCATGAGGGGGCCCTTATAGGCCTGTGCAAAGCATTATTATTATTGCCACGAGAGATTGTAGAACTGCCATGATCTGATTTCAGTTTAGAAAGTTCCCTTGGGACAGAACAAATTGCAGGGTGGCTGGGGTGAGGGCAGTGGGGATGGACACTAGGAGAAGGCTTGACCTTCTCCTACATCTGCTGACCCCAACTCTGGCCTCCCTCCTTCCTCCTCCACCAGGCCTTTCACCCCTGTTGACCCCTGGCACTCCTGACACTGACTCTCTGCTAATAGACTTTGCCCCTCCAAACCATGCTGCCTTTCCCCTTAGATTGGCACCTCTTGTTCCTCCCTCTGCCCAGGAGCCCCCAACGGCTCCCCATGCAGCCCACCCCCTCCTATCTCTGGGTCCTGGCTGGCCTTCACCCTGAGAACCCCATCTTCCCACTCTTCTTCTCCCCCCACCAGCCTCAGCCTGCCCAGACACTCATATCTGGGTCAGCTGTTGTCTGTGTTGCCAAATCCTTAGGATGGGAGACTCCCAGCTCCTTTGAGGACCCTCACTCCCCACCCCAGATCAGGCTCTCTTGCCTTTCCCAACGACCCCACATTTTGATGTGACCAGGTTGCTACCCTCCTGGGAAGGCCCAGCCAGTGCCATGGGTGCCAGTCACAATCTGCACATTGCCCTCAGACCCATCCTGCACCTAAGACACTCCCCACTTTGGCCAGAAGGAGAGGTTCGCACTCTCGTTAAAAGAAAAGGGTCTTTAGAGGAAATAGAGTTGGGTGGTGGTGGGATGTGGGTGTCCACAGGTGGGTGTGGGCCATGATGCATTGGGGGCACCAGGCAACCTTTCAAAACACAGAGTTTTGTTGTCCCCCAGCTCCACCCCCACCTGCCTTCCGTCCTGGGCTACATACTCACGAGTGGTTGATAGTGGGAGTTTTGGAGTCAGAAAGACCTGAACTTGAATGCCAGTTTAGCCACGTCCTAGCTGCGGGACCCTTATTGAGCTTCTGTTTTCCAACTGCAAAACAGGGACAATAGCAGCACATTGCTCCCAGGGCTAGTGGGAAGGTTAAATGAAATGGTGCCAGTAAAGTGCTCTGCACAGTGCTGGCTCTCGCCGGCATCCACTAGAGAGGTGCAGGTATCATATCAGGTGGGGAAACGGGAAGTCCTGAGGCATGGGGGCTCGGCGAAGTGATGAGAAGGGGGGTGTGGCATGGGGACAAAGATTGTGGGAGGTGGGGACAGAAGGAGGCAGTGATGGGGCCAGGGTGCCCACTGCCACCTGCATCCCTCTGCCCACTCTATTACCACCACGCTGTGCTGGAGTCTCTATCCCCTCTGCTCAGAGCCCTTAAATGTGCTCCTTTTTCTCCCTGCAGGAAGCAAGACCCGAGAGGGAGTGGTACAAGGTGTGGCTTCAGGTACCAGCCCCCTTCCCTCACCCCCTCACCCCAGGCCTGTGATCTGGCCAGGAACCACAGGGCAGGAGCAGTGAAGTGGGGGGGAGGGGGAACTCCCAAGGCTTTTGTAAGTGGGGGGTACTCCATGGGGAGGGCAGGCCCTGGGACAATATATGGAGGGGCATCATGCCTCCTTCACCCTGGCCCCCAAACACCTTCCCCAACCCCCTCCCTACTCCAGTGGCTGAGAAAACCAAGGAGCAGGCATCACACCTGGGAGGAGCTGTGTTCTCTGGGGCTGGGAACATTGCAGCAGCCACAGGTCTGGTTAAGAAGGAGGAATTCCCTACAGATCTGAAGGTAAGCCATCGTCATGCCTAACACACACACACACACACACACACCAGGTGCACAAATAAACCTGCCACATCCTTTTACCAGGCCATCCTGGGGCACAGGCCACCTTGCCTCATAAGGCCACATAGGGCCAGGCTCTGTGCTGGGAGCTGGGGTGCAGAGAGGTGTTCGGCTATGTTAGACTCAGCTCAGAATGATTCTGCATGAAGTTGTGCATGGGTGTGATGCTACCTGTGACAGGGACCCAGATCTGGCTCTCTATGTGTATCCTGCTTGCCCCTGTGACCCAGACTACTTCTGGCCATGTCTGCCCGTGTCACTGATTTTTGTTCATTTCTTTTCTTTCAACAAATATCCATGCCAGAGAGGAATTGTTCTAGAGGTTACTGCAGTGAATAGGGTCCTACATTTGTGCAGCTGACATCGTAGTGGGAGAAGTAAAAATCAAGCCAGTAGGCAAGATGATTTCAGACAGGGATACATGATATAAAGAAAAGACAAAGGTGATGGATAGAGTCAAGGAGTGAGACGGCTACTTTAGCTGGGAGGGCTTCTCTGAGGAGGTGACACTTGAGCTGACACCCACGGACTGAGAGAGAGGCAGCCATGAGAAGACATGCGAGAAGCATATTTCAGGCAGTAGATGTACTTTCAAAGTACAAAGGCCCTGAGGCAGGTATGAGCAGGTGTGAGCCGTGGTGGGGTGGGGTGGGGTGATCGGTATGTCACACGTTTGTGCAGGTGTGTTTCCCCAAAGGAGTGGCGGTGGCTACTCTTGTGTGCATGGAGACAAAGGCCTTCATACCTTTAGGGTAGGAGCTGTGAGCTCTGGAGCCCCACAGGGCTGGGTTTGAATCCCAACTCTACTGCTTCCTGGCTGTGTGACCCTGGGTAGGTCCCATCACGTCTCTCTCAGCCTGATGATTTGCCTGTAAAAATGGAAGATGAACACAAGAGTTCTTATGCAGATTGGAGATAATACAGACCACAGGTTCTCAAAACTTGAACGTGCATCAGAATCACCAGGAGGCCAGGTTAAAATACAGATTGTTGGCCTCATCCATAGAATTTCTTTTTTTTTTTTTTCCTTTTTGTCTTTTTTTCGTGACCGGCAACGGATCGCAACCCTCAGTGTCGCGCCCGTACCGGACCGCTCAGCCAGTGAGCAGCCGGTCTGTATGTGGGATCTGACCCCTCGGCGGGAGCGCCGCTGCGCTCCCAAGCGGCACACTGTAGCAGTGCGCCACCGGGCCGGCCCTCATCCATAGAATTTCTGACTCACTAGGTCTTAGGTGGGGTATGAGAATCTACATTTCTAACCCCTCCCCCCCCCAAAAAAAATCCCAGGTGATACTAATGCTGCAGTTTCAGGGACATACTTTTAGAACCACTGATATAAAGAGCCTGGCTTGCATGTAGTGAGTGCCTAGGAAGAGACTGTGGCCACATGATTATGTGAGCACTCCATGTCTGCTCATGTGACATGGGGATCATGTGACCACAGGTGTGCATGGGTGTGTACCACCATGACAGTGTACCCTGTGGACTATACATGCGTGTACAGACATTCCTCGTGTGGGTGGTCTATGTTTGTCCCTGGACAAGTTCAGACTCTGCCTCCATGGGGGTGGGGGCTGTTTCTTTAATGTTTGGTTTGGGTGATCAGAGTGCATTCAGCATGAGCATTTCAACTGGGCTGTGGGAGACTCCACACCACCCTCCACTCCAGACATTTTGCATAGTCGGTTCCTTCCACTGTCGGAAGTCTGGGTTTTCACTCAGATCTGGTTCAAGTCCTGTCTCTGCATTTTACTATCTGTGTGACTCCCATTTCTTATAATCATGTTACCAGTAACCATTCCCATTTACTGATCTCTTGTATGAGCAGGCACTATCCTAGACGTTTTACGTGGAGTAACTAGCCCATTTTATAGATGAAGGAACTGAGGCTCAGAGGTGAAGTGACTTGCCCAAGATCCCAGTTCCTGCCTACCTGCCTTATAAGGTGGTCAGGAGGATAAGCTCTGGTCCATGTCATCGTAGTCACTTGGTACTGACACAGGACCAAGCTCTGTGCTGGAAGCTGGGGTGGAGAGAGAGGCAGGTCTGGCCTGACATGCTGGCCTTGAGGCTGTTTATGATTGGCCTTTGCACAGAATCATTTCTCTCTAGCGGCCTATCTCCTACCAGTGCTTATAGATACCTCTAGGCTGTTCTCTCAAGGGAGTTCAAGATCACAGAGTAATAATCCAATAAAAAAAAGAAAAAAGAAAAAAAATCCAAACAACAGCCCTTTGGGGCTACCAGGGTTGGGGGAAGCCGTGCAAGCCCAGGGTCAGCATTTCTGAGAATCTCTGCCTCCCGGCTTGCTTTCCATATGTGGTCATGGAATACTCCCCATACTCCTACAAAGCAGAGAGCACTATCCTCATTTCCCACTCAAGGCTGATGTGATTAGAGGTGAAACGACTTGCCTGATGTCAAACAGCGACTGAGTGGCCAGGCTGGGATTTTTCTTTTTTTCTTTTTAGCAAGAGAGGCTGGGATTTTTCTTAAGTGAATTTTTTATTGAAGTACAACATACATGCAGAAAACATGCAACTCCATGAAGTTTTCACAAAGGGAACCCCCCCATGTAACCAGGAGTCAGTCCAAGACAAAGAACAGCCCCCCAAATACCCACCTTGTGTCCCCTTCCAGGACCTACCCCCAGGGCCAGGACTCGGGCATCTAGGGCATCTAGAGAGGTGTCTGGGGCACTCA
>NW_007729518.1:51764-54625 GCF_000696425.1 Galeopterus variegatus | reverse complement strand
AAGTACAACATACATGCAGAAAACATGCAACTCCATGAAGTTTTCACAAAGGGAACCCCCCCATGTAACCAGGAGTCAGTCCAAGACAAAGAACAGCCCCCCAAATACCCACCTTGTGTCCCCTTCCAGGACCTACCCCCAGGGCCAGGACTCGGGCATCTAGGGCATCTAGAGAGGTGTCTGGGGCACTCACTCATCGGGTGAACACTGGCATTACCTCGGCTCAGTCCTGGCCCCGCCTACCCTCCTTTAAGAGTAACTGCTTCCTGACTTCTGTCACCACAAATTAGTTGGGTGTTTTTTAAATTCATATCAATGTTATTGTAAAGTACATGCTCTTCTGTGTCTGGCTTCTTTTTCTTTAACAGTAAGTCTGAGAGATTCACCCCTGCTCTTGTTGTTGATCTTCCTTGTGCAGCATTCCATTGTGTGACTAGATCACAACCTACACATCCATTCTACCATTATTGGACATTTGGGTTATTTCCTGACAAATGTGCTCAAGCTGGGATTTTTAACACTGTTTCTTCCCTGGTTTCTGCTTGTAACTGAGTGACTTGGGGCAAATTAACATTTCCCTACCCACTGGCCCTTGGTATACCTGTCTCTACAAGGGGGGAAATGAGCAGGGTCAGGACTTGTAAACTGGGCCCCCCTAGACGGGTAGTATAAAGAAGCCGAAGCTGCCTGAATGGGGCTGCATAGATACAGTCAGGGCAAGCCTTCTCAGTGACAACCCTCCAGGGACCCACATGTGTGGCTTTGCACAGCCGTACATGTACCCCAGGCTATTGAGTGTGTCCGTGTGTGCAGCTGGCTCAGTCCCATGTTTATGCACACACATGTGCTTGCCTGCAAGTGGCTGGCCATGTGTCTGGCAGCCCCCCACATGCATGCCCGCTCGTCTGCTCCTGTCTGGGCAGCAGATGCAGGGGGAGGGGAGAGTCTTAGCTCACACATCCAAGCAACACCATGAGCTGTTGCTTCCAGCTTATCTTAAAATAGCAACAGTCGAAGAAACCAGGCCACACAGGGCCCAGGGGAGGGATGGGTAGAAGGTGGCAGGGGAGTGGCTCAGAGGCCCTGCTCAGCCCTGTCCCTGAGCCTCCATCTCCCTCCAGCTCAGCGGAGCCTCCAGGGTTACCTCTGGGGTCCCGATGCTCGGCACAGAGCCTGACATAGAGTTAGAGATAACAGCTGACTGAGTGTGCTCCCTGCATCCCCCCCCATCCCATCCAGTCCAAATGATGGAAGTGCAGGAAGCTGCCAGGTGCTGGGGGGAGGAGTATGGAGAGCCCAGCTCTCCCTCCACACTCGTGGCTTCCAGTGGTGATTTGGAGGGATTTCACCCTTCACACCACCGTTTCATCTCCAAGACACTCCAAATAAACAATTTAATAAAAAAATTCTCCTTGCACTTACAACCCCCCCCCAGCCTTCCCCACTCTTCCAAACAGCCAAAAGCTGCCCTCACCAGCCCTGCCCTTCTCTACCCACAGCCAGAGGAAGTGGCCCAGGAAGCTGCCGAAGAGCCGCTGATTGAGCCGCTGATGGATCCAGAAGAGGAAAGTTATGAGGAACCCCCCCAGGTGAGGGGGCAGCAGGCTGGGTGGGACTTTGGGCATCCCTAGTTGGGTTGGGAGGTCCTTGGCATGATAAGGTTGGGCCAGGGAGCTTCAGGACTCCCTCTTCTGGAACCCGGGCCCCAGGAGGTGGGAGCAGGGAGGGGAAGGTAGAGGGGCCTAGCGCTGCCCAGGAGTATCTCAGCTGTCCCCAACTTCCAGGTTCCTTCCCTGCCCAAGGAAAGGGGCATGCACTGTTCCTCCTCGATGAGGAGGGATCTCGGGGCCAGAGCTTGACCACTTGGTCTCCAACCCCTCCTCCCTTTTGCTCTTCTCTACTCCAACCCCATCCCTCTGATGCAGGAGGAATATCAGGAGTATGAGCCAGAGGCGTAAGGGCCCAGGACGGCCCCCAACCAGCAGCACAATTCCTTCCCTGTCCCTGCCCTCCCCGCCCTCCCCTAGAGCCAGGGTTGTCCTTCTCCCCGTTCCCCCCAAATACAAGATCTTCCTTCCGCTCTGAGGCTCCTCCTCAGAGCCTGTGTTAGTGTCTGTCCATCTGTCTGTTCTACCCGCCCGCGTCCAACCCTGGGGCGTGGACAGGGTCGGGGGTGCGGCCGTGGCTGGGAGCCTCGCCCCACCAGCCTTGCCCCTCCCCGCCCCATCCCGTCCAGTGTCTGCGTGGATGTAGCATGTTCTATGTGTTTTTAAACGAAGATCGCAAAGCGATGCCTCCTCCCCGACCCCTGACAGAGGCTCTCGGACGGGCCTCCGGGCAGCCCCACAGCACCCCACACCACTCCCACATCGACCCCAACAATCTTTTTTTAAAAACCAAAACTAGGAGCCCGACTGTGCCATGCCCCCTCCCTCAGCCGGCCCGGTCCGAGCGCGGGCGTCATGTGTCGTGACTGTGGCATGGAGAGTCGCCCACCCCCCGTGTGAGCGTGTCCCGGGCGGGCGGGTCCGGCCGCCCCCCGCGTGTCCATGAATAAAGCCAATCTGTCTAGTCAGCGTCACACGGGCAAGTCTGGGCTAGGCGCCGGGGGGCGGCGGCACGCGGTGGCGGGTCTTCCAGCTCCCAGCCTACCCCACTGCGCTCCTTGTGGTCTGGCACACTCAGCGCCAGGCACAAGACTGACCACCTCCGGCCTCAGCTTCTCCACCCCTATCCTCCCCGTGGGGTAACCTGCGGGGAAGCTGGGCGGCGGGAAGGTGGGCTCGGGCGCCACCTGCTGGGCCGTGAAGTGCCTGCTGAGAGTATAGAGTCCAAGGAAGCCCCGCGCCGCCGCAGCACCG
>NW_007729518.1:47475-51443 GCF_000696425.1 Galeopterus variegatus | reverse complement strand
CACAGCGCAGGCGCGCGGATGCCCACGGACGCGCGGACAGGCGTGCCTGCGCGCTGGTCCCTGGGCGCCAACCCGAGTGTCCGCACCCCGGCCGGCGCGCACGTGCAGACACGCGTGCACGCACGCTACACCGCACGTGCGGATCCGCGCGCGCTCTCACAGTTTGCACACGCGCCGCGGAGGAGGAGCCCTCGGAAACCAGCAGCGCGGCCGCTGAGTGATGCTGTGACGCGCAGACCTCTCCCATTCCAGGACGGGGACACGCACACACTCCTGAGTACACATGTCCAACGCAAAAAAAAACCCTCCAAGGGGAGGGGAAATGGGCAGTTGTCCCAGAAGGGGACAGGGCTCCGGCATCCGGTGTTCCACCTCTCCGGTAAGGGTACGCGAAAATTTGAGGCCTCGGCTGAAATGGGCGAGGATCCTCAGAAATTGGGGAAGCCGTCCAGGAGGCTTGAGCTAATCAGGATCGGCACTAGGGGGCCCCCAACACCGCCTCGGAGCGAGGAAAAAGGCAGTGGAAATACTGCGGGTTCTGCGCGGGGCCACCCCCACGCAAAGACACTGCCTTTGTCTGCACAGCCACTCCGCGCGCTAGCCGCGCCCTCGCCAATACATAGGCCCTGCCCCCACCGCGCGGTGCCCCTGCCCTCTTTCGCAGCAGAGACCCCACCCCCACCGGTGCTGAAGCCAAGCTTCGCTGTGCCGCAGAGGCCCCCAGCCTCTCCTGCGTGAGACCCCTCCCGCTTCTGTGTCTCCGCCTGGCCTAGATTACGAACGGAAGCAGTGCCTCACCCTGCAGCCCCAAAGCTGGAAGAAGCTTGTTCTATTCAATCAACCCCCAAGTATTTGCGCTTCCTCCTTGCCTGAGTCGGGGGCAAGAGGTGGTGCCAAGCCTGGTAAGACCTTGAAGGTCTGCTCAGGTCACCTTGGCCTGCAGTGTAGGGACCTTTATTTCCGGAAGCAGGGACAGCTGGCAGACGTGTGTGTAGGGAGAACAAACCTGTGAGCTTGGATTCTCTGAGTCACTTACGTGAGGGAGCTAGGAGCTCCAGATCTTTTTTGGCTAAACTGACGCTACTTACAACCCACCATCCGCGGGGATTGGAAACGTGTGGCCCTCAGGCCGAATTTGGCTGATATGTCTAATTTGGTAGCATAGGTTTTAAATTTTTAAAATTTGGATACCTTTGGGCTGGAGACACCTTTTACAATTGGCTACGGTCCCTTTCCCTCCCTATTGTATTATGCCCACCCGCTTCACTCATTTTCATGAACTGCCTGGCCTCTAAAGAATTTGTTTGCTACCTCCAATTCAGCTACCAGCACCTGATTCCCATTTTTAGATGCCAAAACCAGGTTCACCATCTGGCCCGTGGGGAGATGTATTCCTCCTTCCCGGGTGCCAATCCCCACACCTGGCCCCACTGAGAATGGTTCTGCTTGGAGACCAATGGTCTCTTCTGCCACAGCACTTTAAATGCATTCCAGGCACAAGCCCAGAAGCTTCAGCAGCAGATGCCAGCCCGGTGTCAGACAGCAATCCTGACTGTGCGTGTGTATGAGCCCACACAGCTTGTAGACTCCTCCCTGTGACAGGGACAGCACCATTTCCCAAGTGCCTAGATCGTCCCAGGCATGTGACACTTGTATTATTCTGTTTCTGTTGCTTATAACAAAATACCTGACATGGTAATTTATAAAGAAGTGAAATTTATTTCTTACAGGATTGGAGGCTAGGAAGTCCAAGATCCAGGGCACACATGTGGTGAGGGCGTTCTTCGCAGGGTGGGAACTCTCTACAGGGTCCCGAGGTGACTAGGGTGTCACATGGTAAGAAAGGGCTGAGCAAGAGAGCTAAACTTCTCAGTTACTCTCCTTTTAAAGCTATCAGAACCACACTCATTACCCCATCAATGGATCAGTCCATTCATAAGGACACAGACCTCACAATCTCATCACCTCCTGAAGACCCCACCTTTTAAATACCTTAATTGGATTTCCCACCCTCTTAACACTGTTGCAATAGAGAACAAGTTTCCAATACATGAGCTTTTGGGGACACATTTGACCCATAGCACTTGTCTCCGTTAATTTCACTTGAAGTCCTCAAGGCTTCCTTGTTCTTAGTCCCTCAACTCATGGATGAGGGAATGGAGGCTGAAGAGGCACAGTCACCTGCCGTAGGTCACATTGCTGGGAAGTGGCAAAGACTATGTTCAGCCTGAAGCCCAACTCCTTTGGAATTTCCAAAAGGGGCTTGCTCTGGCTTTAAGGGGAGATGAAAACCACCGATAGTAGGGAGCCATGGACACAGCAGAGTGGAGAGTACAGTTCCTTGTGCAGTTTCATGGAGACTGGGAACGAGGCTGTGCGAGTGTTGGGTTTCAGCTGTATGCACACATACTTATGTGGTATGGGCATGAGGTGTGCTGTGTCTGTGTGTTCACGTGTGTACACAGATGTCCTCATGTGTTGTGTGTGTTCATCGTGTCATCCAACAGTGTATGATACACACCTTCTCTGTCCTTAAAAGTGAGGGGCTGCAGGCAACAGCCCTGCAGGTCGCTGCTCACCTTCCAGCTATCACAAAATGATCAACAAATACATGGAACAAGATAATTTGGAGTTTTGTAAAGAACCCGAAATGGAGCGATATGTAGATGTGGCAGGGAGGGGGTGGTGTGCAGCATTAAAATAAGATGGCCAGGTCAGGTGTCTGAGGAGGTGAGGCTGGAGCTGAAACCTGGATGAAGAGAATGGCATGGGCAGATCTGGGGGAGAGCAAGCAGCGCAGATGGAGGAAGAGCCCACCCCTCTGTGTGTCTGCGTGTACTGGCGGGGGTGGGGGTGGGAGTCAGTGAGGCTGAGCCCGGCCAGGCCTCCTGAGATGCATGGACCCAGTCCCACCTCGCCTGACCCATTCTTTGTCTTCCTCTGCCTTCACTCTTTCCTCCACATAGACAGCTGCCCCTACCTCTGCCTGTTGAAATCCTTCCCTCTTCTAAACTTTCCCCTCTCCTCTGAAGGGAGGTGATTTCTCTTCATCGCCCCCACCCTGTTCAGCTGTGCACACAGAGACCCCCTTCCCACCTGTGTCAGCACTCTGAGGACCCTTGCTGGGCAGCCAACCTGAAAACTTCCTCTCTCCCTGATGAAGGGCTGGGGGCTGTCCCTGTGTCCCCACTATTTGTCCATCTCTCCCCCCAACCTCCCCACCCCACCCCCCAGTAATGTGGCTCCAGAGCTTTCTCTGGAACTTTATTTTTGTTTTCTCCCTTCCCTATTTATAGCTCTCTCCCCCCGAACCATCCCTGCATCCATTCTGTTGCCTAGAAACCGGCTCTGGGCTGAGGGTGGGGGAAGGCCAGGCCGAGCCCAGGCAGGGGGAAAGGAAGAGCTGTCACCCACTCCCCCTCTCAGCACCACCCCAGGCTCCCAGAAGCCCACCCCACCCTCTGCCCAGCACCCACGGATGTTTTGTAAAAGATAAAACAATATGTGAAAAACAGCAGCCTTTGTGGAAGTCCTTCATGGCTTCTAAAGGGCAGGATGAGCATGATTTCACTCACACCTCTCAATAGCCTAACCCTGCCAAAGACCTGGACTCATTTTTTTAGATGAGGAAACTGAAGCTTCAGGAAGCAAAGGTCCCACAGCCAAAGCCTCCTTAGCAGAAACTTCATGCTCTGGATTTGTTAGCCTTGGGATATTGGCCCGAAATACTTAAAAGACTTGAAAGCATAAATAATTCCATAATCCATTAATTGCAGAAGGGTAAAGAGAAAAATTTGGCAAAAACCCTGCCACACACACCAAGCCATGGGTCATACCTCTGACATGTGATGCTCCCACCATGCCTTCCTTATGGTCCACACCATGTTCCCACATGCCCTCACCATGTCCAACTGCAGCTCAACTGCTGGCCCTAGTGCTTACTTCCACAGATTGGATCAGGAGGCCCA
>NW_007729518.1:45799-46920 GCF_000696425.1 Galeopterus variegatus | reverse complement strand
CCAACTGCAGCTCAACTGCTGGCCCTAGTGCTTACTTCCACAGATTGGATCAGGAGGCCCAAACTTGCTTCCTGGCTCTGTCATTTCACCATCTGTGTGGCATTGGACAGTTCATGAGCCTTGTTTCCTCAGATCCAAAGTGATGATGCTAATTTCCATCCCGTAGGACTAGTAGGAGAATTAAATGGGATATTGATGAGAAAGTGCTTTGTAAACTGTAGAGTGCTATAAAACATGAGTGAAACAATTAGATCGTTAGTGTTGTTGTTGTTATTAAGGCCAAGAGGAGGGGCAGGGGAGCCAAAATGGGATCTGGGATTAGAGAGGGAGCCTGTGGCCGGTGCCCAAGCAGAAGGACCCCTTTCCTTGTCAGAATGAGGGCTATGGGGGGGCTGCCCAAAAGTTCCTGCAGAATATTGGGGAGTGGAGGGGGCCACAGAAGCCCTTCTCCCTGTCCTCTGCCCCAAGGCTCAACTCTGCCTTCTAAATAGGCTATCTGGACAGAATGGGGGAGGGGGCTGCCAAGGAGCAGCTGGGCCATGAATCAGCCTGAGTCACTCATCCAAATCCTGGGCCGCCCCCAGCAGGGTTGGGGCTTGCAGCTGCTGGGGGTAAGGGGAGTGTAGAAAGGGAGGGAGGGGGCCTGTGTGGGCAGCAGGCTGTGCCCATATGTCCCAGGCCAGTGACTCGCGTGAATATCAGGGTAGCACTGAGAAGGCCTGGGAGTGGTACGTGTGAGGAGGTTGGGGTGGGGAAGGTTCAGTTATCTGGGCTGGCTGAGGAGGCAGGGTTTCTGCATGTGTGTGTGCACACACTTGTGTGTAGGCATGTGTGTATGCGTGGGGTGTTGCATGTATATCAAATAGTGCAGCTGCAATTTGATTCCCAGCTTTGTCACTTTCTAGCTGTGTGATCTAAGGAGTACATTACTTAACCTCTCTGAACTTCAGTTTCTTTGCCTATGAAATGGGAATAATAATAATAGTATTGTGTCAGATGGTTTTCCTTGAGGATTAAATAGAATGAAATGATGACTATAAAACACTTAGGTAGTCAGTAAATTAGACACTACCACTATTATCATCATCTAGGGTAGATTGGGTTATGCACTCCATGCATGA
>NW_007729518.1:42703-45290 GCF_000696425.1 Galeopterus variegatus | reverse complement strand
ATTAGACACTACCACTATTATCATCATCTAGGGTAGATTGGGTTATGCACTCCATGCATGAGGATGGACACATATCTGAGGTTCTGTATGTGGTGGCATGTCTGTGCAATCCTCAGGGGGTGCTGGACCCAGGTGAGTGTTTCTTGAAGGAGCAATGTGTGTTGTGTGTGCACCCTTGGAGCAAACACAAGAACTTTACAGAAAGTTGGATTTATATGGCACTGCCAGCCATATAATACCCCCTACATATAATACGTACAAACACACATACGTGCGTGCATGTACACACACACACACACACACACACACAGAGCACATACCTTCCCTAGGGGATATGATTTGCTGAAATTTGGCCTAGACCAGGATTAGCCTCCAGGTGAAGGGGTCAGTAACTGTTGATGCTGTTGTACTGGGAATCTCAGACTTCAAAAGCCTTTATCCTCAAGCAAAGCTGGAATGGGGGTAGCTGGCTAGACCCCAGTGGTGGGTTGCCTGGGTGTGAAAGAGAGATTATGTTTGATGGAGGAGATACGAACATGATATGGACATGAGAGGGGAAGAGTGAGCACTAGATAACATATTGTGTGTGTGTGTGTGCATGCATGCATGCATGCACACATGTGTATGCAGGGGTGGTATGGGGGGGTGGCTGCTGTCTCTGATCTGGTACAGTCTGCTTGTCTCCATGGCGCCTGTTGCCACACACACTTGCTTTTCAGAAAGTCACTGGGATTGTTTATTCCACCCCCGGCCTGGGAGCCAGCCAAAGAGCTGCAGGCACTTGTTTATTTTCTGGTGCGTACGAGTGTGTATAGCTCCCCAGCAGCAGACCAACCCAAGATATGTGTGCACACACACTCACTCTGGTGTGGATGACCATGCTGGTTGTCACAGGGTGAGCCCGAACCCCAGGATGAGCCACAACCTGGGCCTAGGCACACTCTCTTCACATGGGGACAAAGATGAACCCCCAGCAACTCCAGGTGGACACACCACCAATTTAGCAACCCTCAAAGTTCCAAGAAAGTGTGAAAGCCAGTTGCCCTGGGTTTGGTCCAGTGCTCCACTCTCAATCCCAGAATGAATCACTGGACAGCAACCAGCCAGGCCTGAGCCACTGCCTACCCCTAGAGCTGGCAGTGAGGTCCACCCCACCCCACCACATAGACTGAGGTGGGGAGGTGGTCCCCAAGGAAAATGGAGATGCTATGGTCAGAAAATGGTGCACAGTGCTGGGCCTGCCGTAGCAGTGGTGTCCCCCACAAAGGCCTATGCTATGCCAGGCACTGAGTGTATTTTCCCTCCCTACATCCTCCTTACAGCTCTGAGAGCTACACATTATATATGACGAAGTTGAGGCTCAGAGACACCTCAGTCAGGACCACACAGACCAGCAAAAGCCAGCACTGAACCCACACTGACCGCCTTCATGCCCATTTTGAGCTCCTCCTCTGCCTTAGCAAGTGTTTTGTTTTGTTGTCTGAAATTTTTCTCTAAAAAAAAAAATATTTTTACCAACAAGTCCCTCTGGAACAAGGGTGGTTGGAGAGTGTGGTACTGGACACAGATGGAAAGAGGCCCTGACTATACCCACATAGCAGACACTGTCAGAGCTCTGACCGCATCCTCTTGGAGGCCCTCACCACTTGTGTGCTCACCAGCAGGACTCCCAGCAGCCAATACCTGCATCTTTGTAAGAAGCTGCTCTCAGGATTCTGAACCCCACTTTGCCCACATGCACTGTGGGCCAGAGGTGCCTGGGAGTTAACACAGGCACAACCCCATGCAACACACCCCAGGGAAGGCCCTTAACCAATGTCTGTCAGGTGCTGGGGTATAAATACCCCAGCTCCCTTGCCCTTAGCCAGGAGAATTCTGAAGTGCTTATTTCCCAAGACTTCCCTGCAGGATTAAACTTCACTCACTCACTGTGGTGGGCTTGCTTAATAATGACTTCTTACTGGCTGCCTTCCCTTCCTGGGTCTCCTTCCCACTCCCCTGCTGGTGTCCTTGCACCTCACAAATAAACCACATGCCCTCAATCTCTATCTCAGAGTCTGTGAGCTGTCCAAGCGCTCTGGATCCCATCCTCACCTTCCACCTGAGCATCTGGGCCCAGCCTCAAGCTCTCCTTTGCTGGCATCTTGCCCTTTCTGTACTGGGCCCCTCCCATCAGGATTTAAATACCTTCGAGCCTCCTCCGTCTTAACCTCCTCTCTCCCTGTAGAGACAGTCTTGCCTCTTTTCTCTCTCAAAGCCTGAACTTTTTGAGAAAGTTGTCGACGTGCTCACTCTAACTTCCTTACTCCCAGTTACTCATCAGGTCCCCCTCCCACCAAGTCTGCCTTCCACCCCCACCACTCCACTGACTGCGCTCATCAGGTTTCCAAATGCCTTCTTTTCAAGCCCAAAAGACACCTTTCAGGCCATAACTTGTCTCCCTGATGTGATTGACACTCTTTCTGGAACATTCTTTCCCCTTGGCTTCTGAGACATCCCACTCTTCTGGGTTTCTTCTGGATTCTCGGGACACTGTTTCTCATTCTTTTTTGCAATCTCCTTTTCCTGGCCAGTCCTTTAATGTTGG
>NW_007729518.1:39824-41933 GCF_000696425.1 Galeopterus variegatus | reverse complement strand
GGGACACTGTTTCTCATTCTTTTTTGCAATCTCCTTTTCCTGGCCAGTCCTTTAATGTTGGTGTTCTTCAGGGTTGACATAGGGCCCTCCTGTCTCCCTATCTGGTTTATATTCTCCCCCCATGTGCCAACATCCCTCCCATGACCTCCATCACCAGTTCTTGGTTGATGGGCTCCCTTGTCTGTCTCCAGACTTGGCCATACATATGTCTCGGTGTGGTCGTCCTATAAGCTCCTCCTTTCCCCAGGGCTCATCTGTCTTCCATCCACCTGGCTCCCCAAGGCAGAACCTCAGAGAGGCAGCAGAATCCTCTCTCTCCTCACACCCACATCCACCCCATGACCAAGCCTACTGATTTTACTCCTAAATAGGTATCAAATCTGGCCCCACCTCTCCATCCCAACAAACACTAATGTGGTTCATGCATCATCGTCCCTCGCCTGAACAACTGCTACAGCCCCTCACTCATGCTTTGACCCTGTTCCTGTCCACCGTCCTGCCCAAAGGGGAACTTTTTAGGTCATAGGTTGGTTCTTGCCACTTTTCACATCTTGTGAACCAACCCAAGCCTCGATTTCTTCGTCTGTATCATGGAGCCATTAAGGTTTATCTTGAAGGGTTGTAGGGTGAATAAACTGAAATGATGGCTGTGGAGAAGGATTTGTAAATTCTGCAGCGAAGTGTCCATGTGGGCAGTGAATGAGCAATTTTCAGGACCGGAAATGTTAGGAAGCTGCCCCAGTGTGTGGTGCTGTCCGTGGTGCTGAAGATTTGCCGACAGTCTGAGGTTTTCTTCCCTGAGATGCTGGCCGAAAACGCCGGTCCCGTGGATTTTCTTCATCTGCCACTTAGATTTTTAAACATCTTTTTTAAAAAAAGATCATGGTTCGCCAGGCAAGGGAGAGGAGTAAAACGTTAAGAGTTAAGCGTGAGGTTTCATGAGTTAGACTGCATAGGTTTGTAATCCCAGCTCCACTACTAACTAGCTGTGTGACCACAAGCAAGTAACTTATCTGTATCTCTTATCTGAAAAATGGGGATATCATACATTAATATTAACTTGTTCCTAAGTGACTGGAAAGTGAAATTGGATGAAACCTGTAAATAAAATCTTCTCACAGTGTCTGTCCATAAATAAGGCTTTCATTAACTTTAGTTGTTACCATTTTGGGTAGGTGTTTTCATAGTACAGGTGCGAAAGGGTTATATCACCTCTAGGACAATTATGGAATTATTTTTTCTCCTCCGGCAAGTCGAAGCGGAGGGACTACTTCTCTGCTTGGAAATGTGAGGGAGTGGGCAGCGAGTCCTCATGTCCTTGGCAACTCAGATTAAACTGGAAGCTCCTGAATACTTACTTCAGATTCCTTTATCTTTCCAAGTCCACTGTCAGGTGATTAATGTTAGTCCCATTTTACAGATCAGGAAACTGACGCTCAGAGAGGTGAAATGACTTGCTCCAGGGCACTCAGGGGGAGGAGAAAGGGGCTTACACAGATCGGAGGGTGGGTGAGCACCCTGGTTGGGGAGACCGGCAGGCTGGGAATGGAAGGCGCCTCTCCACCCCCACCACCGCTAGCGTCCCCGCCACTCGCGGGAGCGTGGGCAGCGGCGAGACAAAGGGCCGGGGGCGGGGCAGAGTTGGGGGAGGGGCAGACAAAGCCGGAAGTGCAGCCAAGGGGGAGGCGGGAAATCTCCTGGCAAGCGGAGATCCGAGATGAAGCCGACCTGGGTTCCCGTCCAGGCGCCGTGTGTCTTCAGACAAGTGGCTGTCCCTCTCTGAGTCCCAATTCTCTCCTGGGTTAAAAAAAAAAGAAGAGGACGTTCGCGGAACTGGGTTGAGTGAGATCTGAGAGGCAGCGCGCCCCGCCCTCAGCAGGCGCGTAGCAAATGGGCAGCCTCTCCCCTCCTCAGTCTCCTCGTCTGTGAAATGGGAACCCGACCGAGGAGGGCGGGGAACCCAGGAGCCCCGGGGCCGCTGTGAAGGGTGGCAGGCGAGGGGCTCCCCACCGTCCCTCGGGCCCCCGTTTCCCCGCCCGCAGCGCCCCCTCCCGGGTTCCGGGGCCGCGAGTCTGCCAACGCGCATGCCCGGGGCGGGGCGCGGGGCGG
>NW_007729518.1:27520-38824 GCF_000696425.1 Galeopterus variegatus | reverse complement strand
GGGGTGTGCGCGCGCGGCCTGGGGCGGCGGGTGACCGTTTCCAGGCTCCTCGCCCGGGCGGGGCGGGGGCGGGTCCCTCAGCTCCGGGCCGAACACCCGAGGGACCCAGCGGGCAAGGCCGCCCCGTGTGTAGGACCGGGGCCCCGCGCCCGGCCTCGCCGCCGCCGCCGGAGGCTTTGTTCCGCACGGCCCTGACGGAGGGGGCGCTTCCCGCCACCGGAGGGAGGGGGGTCCTCCCGCGTTGATTTACCTCCTCCCTAGAGCCAGCTCGACGCCTGAGGGGCTCCACTCGCACCACTGAGCACACTCACCGTCGCACACACAGTGTGTCACGCACCCCGGGATATGGTCACACACTCACTGCGTTCATGCACAGGCGCCTTGTTCCCGGGCGAGGCCACAGGTACACACACACACACACACACACACACACACACACCCACCTCTCACACTATGGCACTTGGTCATTCCATCAGACTCATACACACGGCCACCTGTGCACCTACCCAGTACACCGAGTGAGCCTTGCGTACACACCCATGCACAGCTACACATTCACGCCAGCCATCGCTGATTACAGCATACTCAGGAATACTCCGTGATCACAACACACTCACAGCCACCCTGCTCTGACCTGCTTGTGCCTGTTCACACCTGCTCATGGTATCCTTCGTGTATCCCTAGACACCGGTGCGCCACCACACTTAAGCACATGCTCCCTCACACACACACTCTCTGTCTCTTAGCCTGCTGCCCACCTGCACCCACACTAGCCCAAGCTCTTGCCCTCCTATGGATGGATGGTCTGGGGGCGGTTTCTGGAAGAAGGTCTTGCTATCACTCTTTGCTAGACTTCTCCTCTGGCAGGCTTTGCTGCTCTGAGGGCACTAGGAGAGGAGGGAGTGGGGGCAGCAGACTGGGATTCTCAGACACACTCATGGGCCCTTGTCGGTCTGTCACCATGGGAAGAGGTGTTTGTAGGTGCCTGGCAGTCCTGGCCCTGATTGGGGGTGTAGGGATGGCTCCACCCTAGGAAGAAATCCCAGAGGGAAAGCAACGGGCTGGCCAGTTCTCTGTGACCTGAATGGGCATTCACAGGGGCTGCTCTGCCTGGAAGCAGGACACAAGCGCCTGTGCACACACCCAGGCCAGCTCTCGCATGAGTGAGACTGTGAGGCCATGTAGCCACACCTGTGCATACCTACAGGGTCCAAGTGGCCCCCACAAGGCACAAACACACAGGCCATTCTGCATATACAGGTTGTACATATGCACACCCAGCTCTTCTTGAGTAGAACACAGGAACCACATCCTGGCCCCAGATCGGCCTAAGCTGGTACAGACATCCACAAACAATCTGCTCACTCCTTTATATGCCAGGTGAGCTGGCCCACATACATAGGCAGTCATTTCAACCTTCTACCTCAAATGGGACGCACTCAGCTGTTTGTGCCCAAGTGTACAGGCTCGTCTGCGTATAGATTGTGCGTGTTCCTGCAGGTGGGTGTATGTATGCAGGGACACGCTTGCTTTCTCTACTGCATGCTCCCTGGCACTGTTGCCTGTGAGATCCACAGGATTGGGAGGAGCCTTGGCCTGACCCCAAAGAGCAGAAAAGCATTTTAAGAGCCAAGCATCTGGGTCCAAGATCTTAGCTGATATAAGTGGGAAGAACACATGCTTTGGGCTCAGACACAGTTGGCTCTGAAACGCAGGCTTCTCCAACCCCAACTGTGTGCCCTTGGTAAAGTCTTTTCTTTGACTTCAGTGTCCTCTGTCACCTGTGAAATGGCATGATAATGCCCCCCCGTGAAGTTGTTGTGGGGTCTAGATGATAAAAGAAGACTGAGAATGCTGGGCCCAGGATGGAGCTGGGTTCTAGTGGGAGGGTGTGGGGGGAGAGGAGGTAGGGTCTCAGGCCTGGGATGCCTCTTGGAGAAGTGGCTGCAGGATACTGAGGCTTCCTCTAGAGCCAGGAAGGGCCTGGAAGAACTGTGAAGCAGTAGAGCCTCTTGGAATGGTCTCTCAACAGATTTTAAACCTAGGGCTCGGCTTGTTTTTTATATATAACTACATTCCTTCCCCCATCTCACAGATTGGGAAGCTGAGGCTCACAGAGTCAAAAAACTTGCCTAAAGTCATGAAGCAAGTCAGTGGGCTTGGGGCTGAGGCTTCATCCCACATCTTTCTATCTCCCTGGCCAGGATCTCTGTCCCTACCCTGGACCTCTTCTCATCTCAGGTTGAGAACTGCAATCTGGTAACTGGGAAGCCAGCCTCTTCCAGGGGGGATTTCAGAAGGAGCGTGTTATCAGCTGGGCCATCCCTGCCTCTCAGTACCTCAGTTTCCTCCTCTGGAAGATAGCATACCACCTGCCTGGTGTATGGGATCTGCACATTGTAAGAGCTTGACTTGTGCAAGGTCACCTCCTGCCTTTCTTGGCATCTTGGCAAACTCAGGTGGCTAGAGGCCGAGAGGGTAACATACATGAGGAGCTGGTTATAAGAAAAACGACAGCGCAAATTCAGTGAACAATGGCAAGAGACAGTCAGCCTTAGTGTCCAGGACACCATAGGGAGTGTTGGGAATTGTGGCTAATTGGAGAGCACACCCCCATCTAAGGAGGCAGTCCCTGCTTGGCTCCAGCTGACTGTCACCATGCAGGAAGCACCCTAAGTTGCCAAATTTTAGTTTTCTAAGAGAACCTGGAAATCTGATTCTTGCATGAAATCTTCCAATTTTAAAATGTTGATCAGTTAACTCCTTTTTTAAAAATTGATTTAAAAAATTTTTTTAGCACTCTGGGCCAAGCAAGCATGTCTGAGGGTTTGTGGCTCTGCTGCAGGCTCTTCCCTCCCTGCCCCTTCCTGAGAGCACAGCTGAGCTCTGACAGGCTGAGCAGATAAAAACAGGCCTTTCATGTACACAGCCCAGCCCTGAAGTGAGCAGAGCCCTGCACATCCCTTATCTTTAATTCTCATAACAGCCCAGGGGGTGAAGGGGTGGGTTCTCCAGAGTCTCCAGTGAGGAGAAGGTCCTTGCTTGAGGTCACAGAGCTGCTATGTGGTGGGCTTTTCTGACTTTCTGCCCAGGTCTCACCCAGGGGGAAGGAGCTGGTTGGTAGGGCTGGTGTGTGGGGACCCCAGGGCTGGCCTAGCAGGGCTGAAATGAGGGGTAGTGAGGACCCACAGCGTTCTTCCTTTGCTGACTTTTGCCTTTGCTGACTCCTTCCAGCTCCATCCTAAATTCTCTGTACACCTGCCAGGCAGCCGTTGAATTCCTATTTTCCAGAGGAGGAAACTGAGACAGGCATGACAGACAGATCCTGGCCCTCACTGGAACCTGGGCCCTTTCTTTCTCTTGCCTGTCTCCACAGCTAGTCCGGCTTATAACATCCATTTTCTCAGTCCCAAGGACCAGAAAGATCAGAGGTTGCAAGCTGGTGACCTAGAGGTCAGAGTTGCCCTACAAAAGCATTTTGTTCAGCCTGAGTGATTTCTTTTCTTTTTTTTGGGGGGGGGAGGGGAGGCTGGCGAGTAAGGGAATCCAAACCCTTGACCTTGGTGTTATCAGCACTGTGCTCTAACCAACTGAGCTAACTGGCCAGTACCTGCACGATATTTTTTAAATGAGCCAATAGTAAAATATAGAAAATTCAGATTTATGGCTTTGCTCAAAAAATTAGACTTGGCCGCACAGGGGGCCACATTCACTTCCCTGCTTAAAACATTCCAGGGGGGGACCGGCCCAGTGGCGCACTGGAGAGTGTGCCGCTTGAGAGTGCGGCGGTGCTCCCGCCGAGGGTTCGGATCCCATGTGAAGACCGGTTCCCGCTCACTGGCTGAGCGCAGTGCGGGCGCAACACCGAGGGTTGCGATCCCGTTGCCTGTCCCCGGTATGAGTGCGACACCAAGGGTTGCGATCCCGTTACCGGTCAGTAAAAAAGACAAAAAGGGAAGNCTGGCTGAGCGCAGTGCGGGCGCAACACCGAGGGTTGCGATCCCGTTGCCTGTCCCCGGTACGAGTGCGACACCAAGGGTTGCAATCCCGTTACCGGTCAGTAAAAAAGACAAAAAGGGAAGAAAAAAAAAAAAATTCCAGGGGGTTTTCTGGATAAACCCTTTAGTGTAAATCCCAGTCCTCCCGCCTGGCTCTGCATGATCAGCTGCTACCTCCTCTCCCACCTGCTCTTCCCTCTCCCTGTTCCAACTTCACTCCAGCCCCTCAGGCCTTTTCATAACTGGCTCAGATGTTAACCTCCTCAGAGGGGCCTTTCTTGGCCACGTGTCTAAGCAAGTTGTCCACTTCTTTGTCTTTACAACATCTATTATTTGAAATTATATCATTTATTTGCTACTTGTTTATTACCTTCCCCTCTATCTTTCTGCATCCAGAAGTCAGGGACTATGCATTCCTCATGCTGCTGTATCCCCAGCACAGTGCCTAGGACACTGCATATGTACTCAATGAATGTTGAGTTATGGATGAATTAGTAACCGGCCACAGCTAGCAGGAATTGAATGCAGTTGCCCCTTTAGAAGGGGGCCAATGCTCTTTAGTTTACCACAGTCCCACCACTCCCTCTTATCTCCCTCTCTCTGAGGATGTCTGGAGTTTTCAGTCATCTCCCTTACTCTACTGTTTTTCTTATGGGAGAAAAAATATTTATCTGTGCCCATATCACTATCAAAAGGCAAAAAGTGAAGAAATATCCCGTCTATACCACTCAAATCTGAGGCCTGCTGACCCCTACAGGCTGGTCATTTTAATGCTGATGAAGACCAGATCCAAAGAATGCCAGCCAAACATCTCCTGTGCTTCTTACCTGTCTCCCACCTGCCTCTTGGACGTCCCACTCATAAGTCCCACAGGCACTCCAGTTCGACTTCCCGAAACCCAGTGCCCCATCATCCTCTGCAAAACTGCCCCTCCTGTGTCCCCATCTTAGTTATAACTCCCCTCCCCCAAATCTCATAAGCTCAAAGCCAGGGGGACCCAGTGGTGAACAGTGTCAACTGATTCCCCATCCAGGGACCTGAGGCCTGGTCAAGGACCCAGAGGTGTAAATGGCTACAGGCAGAATGACATGCATCCAGTTAAGGGAAGAATAAGAGGCCAGGGGAACCCAGAGGAAGCTGGTAGGCTCACTGGAGGAGGCATATAAACTGAGACCTCAAGGTTTAACAAGAGCTAGCCAGGCAAGGAGGAGGGAAAGATTCCTCCAGCAGAGGGTGTGTAGAGGCTGAGATGGGAGGGAATATGAAGCCGTGGATGAATGCAAAGAGGGCGCGCTCATGTGTGTCTGCAGTGTGTGTGTGAGCATGTGAGTATGTGTGTGTGCACATGCTTTGGGGGTGGGATTGGGTAATGAATGATAAATCCCAGCTGGTAAGTAGGTACATAGGGGCTTAGAAACACATTAAAAAGCTGGACTTTGGGGCCGGCCCGGTGGCGCACTGGATAGTGCGCCGCTTGGGAAGCACGGCGGCGCTCCCGTCCGAGGGTTCGGATCCCACATACAGACCGGTTCCCGCTCACTGGCTGGGCGAGGCGCGGGAGCAACGCCGAGGGTTGCAATCCCGTTGCCGGTCCCCGGTCCGGTACGGGGGCAACACTGAGGGTTGCGATCCGTTGCTGGACACGGAAAAAAGACAAAAAAAAAAAAAAAGCTGGACTTGACACTGAAGGTAATAGGAAGTTACTAAATGCCCCCCCCCATTTTCTAAAAAAGCACTAAGTGCACACATAACCAAAATTCAAACCTTACAAAAAGGCATACCAAAAAAGTCTCTCCCACCTCAGACCCCTGGTCTTACTTCCAAGAGGCAATCACTGCTAACAGTTTTATGGGACTCTGTCCAGAAATTTTCTCTTTATAAATAAGCCCATAAACATGTCTGTCCTTTTCCTTGGCTACATGTGTGGGATCCTAGTAGCCATGCTGTTCTCTGGCTTTTTTTGTGTGTGTGTGGCAGCTGGCTGATAAGGGGATCTGAACCCTTGACCTTGGTATTATCCCTGGCTTTTTTCACTTAATTTATCTTGGGCATCTTTCCTCATCTCTCTACACATTCTAATAGCTGCATGGTGTTCTGTGTTGTCCTGCATTTCATGGAACCTGCTTCTTGGTTTCACCAGCTGTGCCCTCATGCATACTGGTGCACCATCAGTCTATCTTCATGACCATCCCTGGAGGCGGGCTTGCTGGCTCAAATTCCATGTGCCTTGTAAACTTTGATAGAAATTGACAAATGACCCTCCAAAAGATCGCAACCAATTTACTTTCCCAGCAAGAACAAGGAGGTTTGAGCTGGGGAATAGCATGGTTAGATCTACATCATTCAGTCATTCATATAATAAATATTTATTAGAATCTTACTTGCTTACTGCATGCATGCCAGTCATTATTTTCGACTCTGGGATACATCAGAGAGCACAGCCAAGTCCCCACCCCCTAGAGCTGGCATTCTCTCTCTCTTTTTGGGGGGGTCTGCCCAGGAACTGAGTCTGAACCCATGACCTTGGTGTTACAAGGTAGCACTCAAACCAACTGAGCTAATGAGCTAGCCCAAACTGGAGGGATCTTTTTTTTTTTTTTTTTTTGGTGGCTGGCCGGTACAGGGAACCAAACCCTTGACCTTGGTGTTATAGGGCTTCGCTTTAACCAACTGAGCTAACCCACCAGCCTGGATGTAGCATTCTAATCAAAGAGACAAACCATAAACAATAAACAAATGTATGTGATATGGCAGATGGTGACAAGTACTATGGAGAAAAACTGAGCAGAACCAGGGGATGGAGAGTCCTAGCCAGGGTTGGGGAAGAGGCTGTTTTCAACAAGATAGGTTAGGGAAAGCCTCAGGGAGTGGACCTTGCAGCTGTCTGGAGGGAAAGCATTCCAAACAGAGGAAACAGCTGGTGCAAAGGCCCTGGGGCAGGGGATGTTCAACAATCAGCAAAGCCCGCAAGGCAGACAGCGTGGCTACAGCAGTGTAATGGAGAGGGAGAGCAGTAGGAGAAAAGGCCAAAAAAGGGCAGGCCCAGAAAGTGCAGGGTCTTGTGATTTGCCTTGGGTTTTACTGGCTGCTGTGTTGAGAAGAAACTGTGGGGTTAAGAAAAAAAGCAGGGATAATCCAGGTGAGAGATGGTGGGGATTTGGCCCATGGGAGTGATGAGATTCTGGAGATATCTTGAAGGTAGATCCATTATGTTTTGCTGATGAATAGGACGTAGAGTGTGAGAGAAAGAAAGGGTGACTCTAGGGATTTGGGACTGAGCACTATGGAAAAGGTTTTGGAGCAGGTTTGGGGGAATCAGGAGCTCTGCTCACTTTGGCTACTGAATGCATAATGGAACAGAGGTGCTTGTAGATCCAGCTGCCCTCTTCCTGGATGCCCACCAGACACCACAAACTCAGCTTGTCCAAAATGGAACTCCCTCTTTCCCCAAATCTCCTGCCCAGCACCCCCCCACCCTAGCCAATATCCCGCAGGCCACCCCCGCCATATACCCACTACAACCAGTTGGTACCCATTTTCCTTTAGATCTCTCAGTTCTGCCTCTAACTTCCATCCCTAGGATGTTTGCTATGCTGTCTCCTATCTAGACTACTGCCTCTGCTCAGGGCCTATTGCAGAGAAGGACCTGGGTGAATGAATGAAGGATTAAATTAATGAAAGAGTGAATGAATGATTGACCAGCCCCTCTCCTCCTTCAGCCCGGTCTCCACACCATTCCAGAGGAATCTTTGAAAACACACACATCTATGTTCCTTCCTTGACTATAAGCCCATCACAGCTCCCCGAGGCCTACACAGACATAAACTAGTGGCCTACAGACATGTTTTGTTTGGCCCTCATAGTGTTTTGTTTTTTTAACAAATCTTGAATTAATTAGCATATTTTACTTTCAAGTCTGGATTTCCCACTTCTCTTAAGAAACTGGAAGAGCTAGTACTATGTTTCCTCAGGGCAGCACTTTGCACGTGGCTGATAGAGTAGTCACTCCCCCTTTAGATAGAGTATGCACTCTGGAGTTTGCTGCAGTCCCTACCACTCTGTTGTTTTATACCCATCTCATTTCCCTCACTTAAATTACTTACCTGTCCCCTATGGCATCAGAGTTTGTGGCCCCTGGTCTAGAAGACAAAAGCATAACTTCTGGATAGTGTGTTGCATGGAGTGAGGGTAAAAAAGGAAGGGTGATGGTAGGTGAAGTTGAAAAGTTGGACTGTGGCCAAGTTGTAAAGGGCTTTGAATGTCATTTTAAGAACCAGTTAGCTCAGTTGGTTAGAGCACAGCCTTGTAACACCAGGGTCACGAGTTCAGATCCCCCTACTGGCCAGCCACCAAAAAAAAAAAGTCTTATCCAGAGGGCCACTGGAAGCAATGAAGCAGGAGGGAGTGACATGGTTGGGTTTGTGTTTTCAGCCCAGGCCCTCTGGAAAGGAGGGGACCAGACAGGGCAGAGAACACAGTAAGGAGTTTCAGCTGCTTGGGAGAGGATAAGGAGGAGGCCTAGATGGAGGCTGCTCCCCGAAGTGTCCCTAAGTCTGAGTTTGCTCTCTCTGTTTCAGGACCAGGCAGCAGTCTTGGGCTCCAGCATGGCCATGAGGGCAGATGGGCAGTGCTGAAGACCCAGACTGGCTCCAGCTGCTTCAGAAGGACTCCAGCCCCCCAGGACCCCAGCCCACAGCCCTCTGCTGCCCACAGGATGGGAGCCTGGGGGCTGGGGGCCCAGCCATGAGGGACTGCTGCCCCTCCCAGCAAAAGGCCAGCCCTGCGCCTCCCAGGCACACCCCTGACCAAAGCCTAGGCATGGACTCTAGACACAGCAGCCCCAGTAGGGCTGAGGAAGGGGCCTCCTGCTCTGAGGGCCCCAGCAGGAGGTTGACCTGCCCCTCCCTGACCTGCATCTCTTCCCAAGAGGCAGCCACCAAGGAGGCATTGGAGGCAGATGGAGCCTCGATCTCAGGGACACCAGAAACCACCTTGTCTGGGAAGCCAGAACCTGTGTCCTCAGTAAAAATTGATCATACATCCTCAGACAGCAGAAATCCTATGTTCTTGGATAAGATGGATTCCAAGTCTCCAGATCAGGCAGATTCTACTTCCATAGGAAAGGAAGATACTGGGTCCTCAAGGAAGACAGATCCCATCTTTTCTGGAAAAACAGAACCTGCAATCTTGGGAAAGGACAGTCCTGTGGCTCCTGGAGGGAAAGATCCCACGACTCCAAGAAGGGAGGATGACTTTGGATCCTTGGGAAAAGCAGATCCTATATGCTCCAGCAAGGTGGATATGATGTCTCCAAAGAAGGAGGATCCTGGTTCTTTAAGAAAGGTGGACCCTGTATCATCAGGCAAAGTGGATCCTGTGTTCCCAAGAAAGGAGCCCAGCTTTTCTGGAAAAGAGCATCCTGTGTCCTCAGAAAAGGTGAGTTCTGTATCCACTGGAAAGGCAGATATTGTGTTCTTCAGAAAGAGAGATCCTGAGCCCTCAGGAAAGGCGGATCTTATGTCCTTGGAAAGCACGGATTCTGCATCTGGAGGAAAGACAGATCCAGGGCTCCTGGGAAAGCTGACTCTAGGGTCGTCAGGCAAGATCGAGCCTGTATCCCTTGGAATAGTGGCTCCTGGGCCCTCAGGAAGAGTGGATACTCCAGACTTGGAGATAGCAGATCCTGCTTCTATGGTAAATGCAGAAACTGTGTCCTCTGCAAAAGGGGACTCTCAGTTCCTGGGAAAGACGGACCCTGCCTTCTCAGGAGAGGGGGGTCCTGTGTCTGTGAGAATGACAAAAAATGTGTCTGCTAGCCATGTGGATCCCGTGTTTGCAGGAAAGGTGGATCCCACATCTTTGAAAAATGCAGATCTGACATCTTTAGGCAAGATGGATCAGGTTTCCTTGGGACGGGTGGATCCTGTGTCCACAGGAAAGCCAGAGCCCTTGTCTTCTGGGCAGGCAGAACATGTGTCTGTGGGAAAGAAAGAAACTGTTTCTTCAGGAAAAGAGGACCCAGTGTCCTCCAGAAAGGTAGATCCCATATCTGGAGGAAATATAAAAACATCATGCTCTGGAAAAGTGAATACTGAATCTTCAGAAAAGACAGACCCTGTGTCCTCAGGTCTAGAGAATCCCAAGTCCTTGGGGACAGTAGATCTCCCATCCACAGTAAAAGCTGAGGCAGTGACTGTGGGGGAAAGAGACACACTATCCTCAGAGAAGGCAGGTCCTATGGCCTCTGGCAAGGTGGGTCCGACAGCCTCAGGGAAGGCTGTTCCTCTGGCCTTGGGCAAGCTGGACCCCGTGAGCAGGGGAAAGGCAGAAACTGTCCCCTCTGGAGAAGTGGACTCTGTGTCTTTAGGTAAGGTGGCCTCCACAGCTCCAGGAAAAACAGCCCTGGTGTCCTCTGGGAAGGTTGATCTCGTGTCCTTTGGAAAAGCAGAAGCTCTCCCAGCGGGAAAGGTGAATCCTCTGCCTCTAGAGAAGGGGAATCCTGTGAACTCCACAAAGGTGGATCTCAGGGCCTCAGGGAAAGCAGAGCTGAAGTCTGGGGACAAAGCAGAAACAAAGCTCTCTGGACAAGAGCGTGCTCCATCAACAGGAAAAGGAGAGATTGTGTCTTTGCAAAAGGAGAAGCCACAGGCCTCAGAGAAGGTTGATCCTGGATCCTCCAGAAAAGCAGACCCCATTGCCTCTGGGAAGGGAGAACCTGTATCCGTGGGGAAGGCTGACTCTACATCTTCCAGAAAAGCAGAGCCCCCATTAATGGGGAAGGTGGACCCCCTTACTCTGGAGAAGACCAAGTCCTTGTCTTCCTCCACCTGGCAGTCAAATGGCAAACCCTGCGGCTCAGCCCGGTCTCCCGAGGGTGCTGGGGGCGGCAAGGGCCCCGAGGCGCCAGAGTCCACGCCCAGCGCTGAGGCTTCCATCCTCGGTCAGAAAGACCTGGCAGCCGCTGGGGCCGAGAGAAGCTCCAGCTCGGAGGCTGCCGCGCCCCCGCCGGGGCCGCGAACTCGCGACAACTTCACCAAAGCGCCGTCGTGGGAGGCGAGCGCCCCGCCACCGCCGCGCGAGGACGCGGGCACGCAGGCAGGTGCGCAGACCTGCGTCTCGGTGGCCGTGAGCCCCATGTCTCCGCAGGACGGCGCGGGCGGCCCGGCCTTCAGCTTCCAGTTAGCGCCGCGCGCGCCCAGCCCAGCGCCCAGGCCGCCCTCGCGCCGGGACGCGGGCCTGCAGGTGTCGCTGGGCGCCGCCGAGACGCGCTCTGTGGCTACCGGGCCTATGACGCCGCAGGCCGCCA
>NW_007729518.1:13462-27155 GCF_000696425.1 Galeopterus variegatus | reverse complement strand
TCCGTGCGCGCCGCGCCTGCAGATGGCGCTGCCAAGCGCCCGCCCGGCCTCTTCCGCGCGCTGCTGCAGAGTGTGCGCCGTCCGCGGTGCTGCTCGCGGGCGGGACCCACGGCCGAGTGATCTGCACCCCTTTTGTACGCCCGGGTTTCCAACCTTCTCAGGCTCCTTTCTTGACCCCAGGCCCCTAGAAAGGGACCCCTCTGCGTGCGACGGGCCTCGGAGAGGTGGGCAGCCTCTAGGGCCTTCTCATCCCCTTCTTTCCAGACCCTCCCCTTCCAAACACCAATGAACCCCCCCTACCAAGCTCCTTCGTGTCCATGAGCCCACGAGCTCAGCCAGCCCTGACGCCCCACTGACTCCTCACAGCCCTCAGTTCTACTTCCTCCAGGTCACGCTGCATGACCACGGGGACCGGCTCAGCACCCCTTTCACTCCCTGAGAGCTGAGGCAGGCTCCTGAGATGTTCATACTGGTGCGTTGAGGTCTCCAGCGGGGCCAGATCCCCAGAACGGGGAGAGACTGCATGCAAATTTGAATAGTAAAAGCTCCAAGTGGCAAGGATTGGTGTGTGAGACCCTCGAGTGTGCAAGGCTCTGAATGTGAGGTCCCTGGTGGCGTGTGAGGTACTGAACGAGTGTGTGAGTGTGTCTTCATGCAGCAGCTGGATCCCGCAGCCGGCTGGGGCATCTCTTGCATGCGGTTGGTGGTCCTTCCCTAACTCCTTTTTCCCACCCACCTGGTCCAATCCCCCAGCCCTTATCCCCTCTCCCACTGGGTAAAAATTCCCAGAGAGGCCAAAGGCAGCTGCAGGAAGTGCCCTGGGGGCTTAGCTGAGAAGAACAGTCACAGAAAAGTCAGAGTCTCAGGCAGGACTGGAGGTCATAGCCAGAGGCTCATGGAAGGTCCTGGACCAACAGCATGGGTAACAACTGGTCGTGGGTATTGGGGACAGGATAGAGAGCTCATTCTACAACCACAGTTGTCCTTTAAAGGCCACCCTCTCCAGCCCCTTGTCCCCCCTGCTGTGAGCCCCCACAAGTCCCTTGTGACCACTCAGTGTCCCTGTCCCTGCCCCTCCAGCCACGGTTTTTGGCTACAAGCTGTCATGGTATACATTGGTAATAAAATCTTTCCCCAACCCTTGTCTGCTGTGATTGGCTAAAAGCTTTTTGGCTACAAGCTGTCATGGTATACATTGGTAATAAAATCTTTCCCCAACCCTTGTCTGTTGTGATTGGCTAAAAGCAGAAGAAGGCAGAGAACACACTATATTATTACATCCAGGGAGGAACAGGTGTAGTTAGGATGTGACAAGGCCTCTTCTGAGGTCACCCAGAAGACTGGGAGCCCCCATCACATGTCTATGGTGTCCAGGCCAATGTTGGTGAAGGGTCCACCCGTGCCCACCTGCCTTCCTGACAGCACCACTCTCAGGGGCTCTGGATCTGGCCCCAGCAGTCTGTGCAGCAGCTCCTTCTGGGGGGAGAAGGAGAGGAGGTGTGAAGGATGAGGGCAAGATGGGGTGACCTCTTCAGGCCCTAGGGCAGTGGGTGGGTGATCAAGCCCACCACCATATGGCTTCTCGGCGAGTGCCCCATCCTGCTCCTCCTAGGGCCTCAGTCTCCTGGCCCTGTCCCAGAGGTGGCCGTGGCTGGTGGTGGTGCAGGTGGGCTCAGGTGAAGGAATGGGCCTGGGAGGTCTACTCTGGCCTCTGCCCCACTCACTGGCACAGCAGCACTTTGGTGTTCTGCCAAGTCCTCAATAATGCTGGGCCCTGCATCCGATGCCAAGAGCCAGTCCAGCACAGTTCCTGCCACCTGCACCCCATGGCAGACACTTTGCTGGACAAGGTCCAGCCATTATCTGAAATACCTGCAGGAATCCCCTGAGGGAGGGATCATGTCCCCCATTTTACAGGTGTAGAAGCTGAAGCTCAGAGGGTCCTCCTGGCCAGGAAGGGGCACAGCAGGGTTTGGATCACTAGTCTTACTGGCTCTAAAGCCTGTCCATGGTGTGATGCTGCCACTGGTTGAATTTGGTGTCTCTTTGTGCCACTCACAGAGGGACCCATCACACCCAGGGTTCCACCTACAGTTCTTCATGGCATATGCTCACTCATCCCTCATGCCCTTCCTCGTCCCCCTTCCCACGTGACATGAGCACACTCACACACGCACCCTCCTGTGGGACAACCAGGTCCCCAGGCTCAACTACTCTGCTGTAGAGACACCCACAGAGCCAGAACCCTGGCCACTTCTGCCCTCCCAAGGGCATTCCGAAGGCTTTCCCAGACTGGGGCTGCTCTGGCCCCTGGTAAACAGTGGAACATCTGAGGGGCCCCAGAAGGGCTAAACATTCTGCCCATGCTCCTCAGAGCCCTCATCATGAACCCCAGGTGGGCAGCTGTTGGCACAATGCCACCCAGGATAAGGTGACTTGGAGACCAGAGACCTAGGTTCTGGTCTGTTCCCGCCCTGCAAGCCATCCGACTTTGAGCGGGACAGCACCCCTTTCTGGGCATCATTTTCTCTATTGGCTACTTGGAAAGGTTGGATTGGATGATCTCTCAGGTCACTCTTGACTTCCACACAAACGTTTACAGAGCTCTTGGACAAGTCACAGAACCAAGGGATTCATGGGAAAAGGCCCCATCTGTGTCCTGCCTCCCCAACCCCCCAGCCAAGGGAGAGGAGGGGGCGGGTAGCGCCCAAGAACACCCCATGGCCTCCTAGGCCTTCCCAGACACTCCCAAGGCCCACTCACTGCTGCAGGAGAGGGGGTGGAGCCTCAAGCAGCTTCTCAGAAATATAGCAATCCCCTGACCTCCCAGGACAGAGTCTCAGCTCTTTTTTGGCTTTGAAGGCTTTCTGTGACCTGGCCCCCTCCATCTCCAGACCCTTTTCTCAGAGCTCCTTGCCCCTCCCCAGCCCACAGGCCCAGCCTTACTGTGGGAGCCCCTGACTCCTTTCCCATCTAGGTCAGCATTGGCCTCCTCGGGGCCACAAGCTCTGGCAGGCAAGGCTGTTCCCTTCTGCCTCAGTTCCCCTAGACATGTTCATTGGAGTTTTTGCTTCAAACCACCTCAGAGATGAGCCACCCACCCAGAGGCCTCCAGCCCTGCCTGGCCACCTGGCCACCACAGCCCCCATCCTTAGGGGCCCATCTGGGAGCCTCTATACCAGATTCCCTGTAGCATGTTACACCAGACTCCATGTGCAACATTCTGGGTGTTTTAAAGCCCAAGAGAGGCTTTGGTTGACCAAATCTTTGCATGTAGAGTCCTCGAGGGAAAATAAATACTAAAGCGTGAGAGCAGGCTGGGAGCTTTGGAGGGCAGGGACCAGGTTGAGCTCAGGACTCAGAAGAGGGGTGGATGTGTGTGGATGGTGGGTGAATACCTCCCCGACCCCTCCACAGAACCTCAGACTATTACGACTCAAATGGGCCTTGGAGAGATTCTACTGCAATGGTGGCTTTCAAAGTGGGAAGGAGAGAGGGTAGTTTCTTCTGCTTCTGGAGACCCGCTCCTCCAGGTAGACAAACCCCCTGCCCCCAGCCCCCCTGCAGCCCACTCACCTACTCCAGTGGTTCTCAATCCTGCCTGCATGAGAATGCCCTAGGAAGCCTTTACCACATATCCGTGCCCAGGCTCCACCCAGACCATTGGAACCAGAACCTCTTGGTGTCACCCGGGCTTCAGTATTTATTTATTTTTCTCTTTGAGGCTGGCTGGTATGGGGATCCAAATAGGCATCAATATTTTTAAAGAGTCTCTATGGTGATCCTAAACAGCAGCCCAGGCTATGAACTCTCCGTCTCATCTAACCAGCTAACCTATTTAACTATTACTCATTTGAGGCCACCTTCGCTCCTCTGCTGGGCTATGTCCATTCCTCTCCGGGCCTCTTCCCTGTGCTCACCGTCTGTTGTATAGAAGCTATAACGGGACAGTCAGGCTTTTCGGCATTTGCTCTGTGCAGGTGTTTTTTTTTTTTTCTTTCCCTTTTGTCTTTTTTCGTGACCGGCAATGGGATCGCAACCCTTGGTGTCGCGCCCGCACCGTGCTCAACCAGTGAGCGAACCAGTCTCTATATGGGATCCGAACCCTCGGCAGGAGCGCCACCCTCTACCGAGTGCACCACCGGGCCGGCCCCATGTGCAGGTGGTTTTTATGCCCACTCTTATTCAATCCTCACCACAGCCCTGCACGGGTAATGTTCTGATCCCCATTTACAGATGGGAAAACTGAGAACCAGAGGCAAGAAGTCATCCACCCAGGTTCCCACAGTGAACGAGTGAAGGAGCAAGGATTGGACGCCCTATTCCAAAGCCATAAGGCTCCCCGGGGCCTGGGGCAGAGAAGCGAGGCTGCGCCTGCCCATGTCAGCAACAGGTCCCTCCAGCTGTGTCCTGAACCCTGCCCCTCCCAAGTCAGAAGCCCCAGGCACCAAATCATCCCCCATCTTACCTTGATTTCCTGACTGTTCTAGTCCCCACTGCTGTCGGCAGTGTTCATAGATTTGTTGCCCAGGTCCACACAGTTGTTATCTAGGGAGTTGAGGCTGTGGGAGAGGTGATGAAACTCAGGTTGTTGGCAGGCCCAGTCCTCCCTGTCTGTAGCCAAACACCATGACCACCACCCCCACTGCCAGCACCACCACCACCAACCACCATCACCACCATCTTCGCCCCCAGCAACACCATCACTACCAACACCACCACCATCTCCACCACCACCATCTCCACCACCACCATCTCCACTACCAACACCACCACCATCTCCACCACCACCACCACCACCATGCCATGATCATCACCACCATCACCACTACCTCTGCCAACTAGCCTGGCTGTGGGGGACACTGCTCACCTGACGTGGTCCATGTCGCTGGAGGAGGAAAGGTATACCAAGTCCAGGTCCTCGGTGGAGAGGTTCAGCATGGGGTTAGCCCTGGACAGAAGGCTCAGTCAAGTGGCCATGGCCTTCAGCCACCCCACAAGGTCTCTTACCCACTTTTTGACCCCTGCTCACCGCTCAGTGTTATACATGTTAGTCCCGGGGATGGCGGGGGCTGAGGCCACCACCCCCGCCACTGTCTTCCGGGCCTCCTTGGCAGCCTTCATAGCCCAAAGCTTCCGGTGGTAGCTGTGGGGAACCAGGAGGGGGTCACACCTTCACTGTATGCCCACCGTGTGCCCAGTGGAGGCCGTGAGAGTATGGCTTCACAATGGTCCTGGCAGGTGAGAGTGTTAGGCTCCGTTTTACAGAGGGTAGAAGTAAGAGCCAGAGAAAAAAAGTGTTTTGCCAAAGGCCACACAGCCAGCCAGTGTCAAGGTCTGGAATCAAACCCAGATATGGCTGCTGCCTCTATACGGGTTGGAAAGGGAAAAAGCAGCAGCACTTATTACGTGCGTAGTATGTGCCAGACATCTTTCTGGGAGTGAGATGCACATTACTTCCTTTAGTGCATTGACGAATCTCATGGCATGCCCACTCTGCAGATGTGGAAACTGACGCTCAGGGAGAGGAGGTGACTTGCCCAAGAACTTACAACGGGTCACTGGGGATTGAATGCACATACACCTGATACATAAACCCAAACTCTTTCTACCACCCTCCACCCCATGTCCTAGGTGGTAGGGGAGGGGGAGAGTTGGAGATGGGGTTGGTGGTGGGAGCAGCACCTCTTTCGCATACACACAAAGGCCACGGTCATGATCACAAGGACCAGCAGCAAAAGCGCTCCCAATCCTATGATGATGCTGATGAGTGTATTCGGCAGGTCTGACTCCTGGCTCTCCTGGGAGCCCTGGAGAAGAAGGAGTGGGAGACAGGCTGTGGGGTCAACATCCCCCGCTCCCCCATTACCTCCACCCTGCCCACACTCACCAGCACCACCAGCCCCAGCTGCAGCAGCCTTGTCAGGGAATCCTGGTCATTCCGGATCATCCTGGCCACAGAATCCCACTCAGGCCCAAGGGACATTGGCACTCCCACCCTGGCTTCCTTCTCACCATCATGCCCACCCCAGAGGCAGCCCCACTCACACACTCAGGTCGTTAAGTGTCAGGGCCGACCCATTGGAGAAGACAAAGTAGGCATCGAGGTAGGATTGGGCTCGGGTCCTGGAATGGGGCAGGTTTGGGGGGTCAGCAGCCCAGCCCCTCCCTGCAGGCCCCTCCTGCTGCTGCTTCTTCTCTTCATTCCAACCACCAGGCCTTTGGGCACTCACTGAGCTTTGGATTCTATGTCCTGAATGTTCACAACGTAAACCGTAGTCCTGGTCGCCTGGGTGAGAACCCTGCAAAGGGGGCAGGAGTCAAAGAGGCCTAGGTTAGAAGCCTGTGGCCACACTTCTGCCAGTGGAATTAGGAATTGTGTGAATGAGAAAGAGGCACCTCCTTTGGACAACTCTGTTGGCTAAGTAAGTAGCACCCCTGTGAAAATTAAAAAAGGAAACACCTTCCTCTGGGGCTGGGTTTATAGCTCAGCAAACAGAATGCCCTTGTGCAGTACACAGCCTTCACAACTGCACGTGGCAGCCCCATTTAGGCCTCTCTCTGCCCTTGGCTTGTCATGGGCTTGTGGGGGCATGCAGAAAGGTGGTACAGGTACAGGGTCAAAGACAGGGACAAGGTCAAGTGTGGATCAGGGACAGGGTTGAGAGACATTCCATCCAGGTCCTGTCAGGGACCAGCCTCCTAAGTCCTGTTCATCTCAAAGTCCCTTCCTCAACTCCTGGACTTACGCTTTAATTTCTGTAATGTCTGCGCCCACCTCCTCCTTGTGCATGGAGAACTGCAGCCGAACGCGGTAACTCTGGTCCACAGTGAAGAGCTGGGAGAGTAGGGTATGGGGGCAGATGAGGCACTGGGGACCCAGAGGGCACTGGGGGCTGGAGGAGGGGACTGTCACTCACATTCAGGGTGATTTGAGCTTCCTGGGCAAGACCCATGGAAGGTTTGTCCTGGGCCTGGACTGTCACTTGATAGGTGCCTTGTAGAGTGGAATCAAGGTTGGTCACCAGCCTATGGAAGGTGAGAGGCTCAGTCTCAGAACCCAGGCTGGAGTCCTCTGGTACCCACGTGTACACCTCCCAGGATGGGGAACTCCTTGCCTTGAAGCCCCCACCCCCAACCTCTACCCAGGGGCTGCCTGCAGTTACTCAATGTTGCCAATAAACACATTGGCCTCTGAGGAGGTGGAGATCCGGAAAAAGCCCTGGAAAGGGGTCATGGCCTCATCCTTAGAGATGAAATCCACTTGGAGGATGGAGAACAGGATGGCCCCATTGTTCCCTGAGTCATTGTCTCTGGCCTAGGAGCAAGAGTGGACAACATCTGGGGACCAGGCCAGGCAACCCTCCATCCCTAGCAGGAATCAAAGGCTAGGGTGGCCTGAGAGGCTGGTCTCCATAATCTCTATTGGACTTCCCCAGGCTACCCCAAATAAGCAAATGCTTTAAACAAACAATGTACACATTCTGCAAATCCAGGTTTGGACAAGTCCCTGTCCCTGCTCTTGTCTCCCCAACTCAACAAATCACTCCCCAGGTCCCTCCCATGTGGAAATCCTACCCTGCTCCTCACCTCCCCAACTGTCAGGCACGCACTCACACACACACTCACCCACACTCACAGGCACAGGAATGCTCAGATTTCATTCAGTGCTTAGTAATGTGAGTATGAATTCCCCTAGAGGACCAAACAAGTGAAGAAGGGAGCACGAATACTTCCATTCATTGTAGTGCCTTTTAGAGAAAAACATCACCAGCCCACAGAGCCGTGAGTCCACTGGCGCTACTGTTCAGGGTGAGGCCAAAGCTGGTGTTTAAGTTTCAAAAATAAGTCAATTTAGAAACAGTTGTTTAAAGTCATGGATAAATTCATGACATTGGAATGCAATTGTCTGAAGACTGGAAAACTGACCATTTTAAGGCTTGGAAAAAACCTAGAGAGGGAGAATTAGTATCTGCATTTTACAAGAGGAAACTGAGGCTGTGAGAGAGAGATGCTGTCTCAAGGGCACACTCAGTTCTAAAAGTGGAAGACCTGTCCATCTTCCATACCCATGTCCTTCCCACAGCTTAGGAAGTAGCACCCAGATACCACTTGCCAGAACTGCCAGCTTCTCATCAAGGAGGGAAACTGAGTCCCAAGGAGGCATGGCAGCTCTCTAGGTCAGTAAGAGGCCCAGCCTCTTGGAGGCCTCACCCCCACTTGGCATAGCCACTGCTCTCTAATAAACACACTCACATACAATACCATAAAAAATTGAAAGCATTTTTATAATTTTGCTCTGAAAATTATTTAACTATAAGGAACTCATTCAATTTATAATTGGTTATGATTTCTCTGTGATACTCAAGAATTCCGATATAGTGAGAAAAATCTAGCCTGCAAGTGGGATTTATTATCACAAAATTTTTATTAGTATTAAATTTAATAATTAATAAGGTTTGGGACTGGTCAGTTAGCTCACTTTGTAAGAGCTCAGTGCTATAACACCAAGGTCAAGGGTTCAGATTCCCATACTGGCCAGCCACCTTAAAAAAACAATTAGTAAAGTTTGATCATATTGATTAGGCAGGTGTTTGTTTCCATTCTGGGGTTTCTTTTTTCTTTTCCTTTTTAAAATTTTAAAAATTTTTCTGGGATTTTCTTTTATAAATGTTGGAGCACATACATTACCTTTCTAGGTTGAAATGTTTTGGGGGTAACTGAGAACCTTAGCCCTGTGTCCCCTGGGACTAATGTGATCAACAAAGGCTGGAACCAAGGACTTACCTGGACAGAAGCCACCTTTTGGCCAGGTATCACAATTTCTGGGATGATCACTATAGGTATGGACAGGAAGGGGGTGAGTAGGGTCAGGGAAGTGCCCACCTGGTCCAAGACTGGCCACAAGCCCAGCTCTGGGCTCATCCCCCTAAACCCACCCAGACCTCTCTGCCAAAAGAGACCCCCATTACAGCTACCTCTGGGCCAGTAGTTAAATCATTCACCTCCCCTTGTACGGATGGGGAAACTGAGGCCCAGAGAGGAAGGGCCTGGCCCAGAGCCAGACATAGGTGGAGCAGAACTGGAATGAAAACCCAGATGTTCCCTTCTGTTGCAAAAATTAGAAGCCTTCCTCCCTTTCTAAGGACACCCCTTGGGGCCTGAGGAGGATCTATGTGGTTATCCAAGGGTGGTCCCCGTGGAACAGGATGTGTATGGGTGTGGCAGGGAGATGACCAGGGTTGCTGCTTACCAAAAGTCTTATCCTCAGGAAGAAAATAGGGTGCATTGTCATTCACATCCTCAATGGTAATGGGGAAGCTTCCTAGGGAGACAAGGTCAACTGGCTGTGGGCTCTGGGCAAAAGCCTGACCCAAAGAGCCTGGCCCTATAGCCTCCCTCCCATGCATCATCCCGTGTAGGAGGGAGTACCACCCCCAAGCCTCAGAGAGGGTAAGCAGCTTATCAAAGTCAGGAGTGATGGGCCAGGACTGGGCCCAACCTAGTAATATCTCACCTGACCATGACATTATACTAACACTTTCTAACTGTGTAAACTGGTTATTACTTATTTATTTATTTATTATTTGGTGGCTAGCCAGTACAGGAATCTGAACCCTTGACCTTGGTATTATAACACTGCTCTCTAACCAACTGAGCTATAAAATTGGATAGGGATCACCTACCTAATGGGTCATGTGGGAATAAAGTGAGGAAATGCTCACAAAGTGCCTGGCATAGTTCTTGGCAGTTGTAAGGACATAATACATGCCAGCTATTAATATGGTTATTATTGCGATTTGGTGTCAGAAGTGGGATAATGTCTGTCTCTGAAGTGTGCTTTTTCTTTTACACTGCCTTGAAAACTAATAGCATTAATTAGGTGCTTACTATATGCAAGGCACTGCACTAAACACCTACATGCATGTCTCATTTAATCGTCACAGGCAAACTACTACTCAACTCCACTGGACAGATGGGGAAACTGAAGCTTAGACAGGGGTTGGGGCTTTTGCAGTGATACAACTGGGAAGGGCTGGAGCCAGAATATGAACCCAGACCTTGTGGGTCCCAGCCCAGGGCTCTTTCCCACAGCCCCTAACTGCAGTCTGCCAGGCCCTGAGGCCAGGCTACCTTACCATTGTCACTGTAGGCATGGAAGCTGGGGTCCATGTTGAGGTCATAAGCCCTCATGACCAGCGTGACCAGGTCACAGGCCTCATAGTCGATGGCCTCACTCTGATTGATGTACACAGAGCCATTGGGCACCACAGAGAACCAGCCATAGCACAGGCTGCCCACATCAACCCCAGCCTTGGTACAGATGACATTCACAAGCTGTATCTCCAGCTGGGCATCAGTATCCACATCCCAGGCAATCACCTCAGCGACCTGGCCTTGCTGTGAGCCATTCTCAGCCACATGGACACCCTGGAGCGAGGCTGAGTCCAGGGTAGGTGGCTCATCGTTCACGTCCTCCACAGCCACGTGGACTCCTACTGTGGCCTCACCCCCCTGTGGGTCTGGGTTCTCAGCACTCACTGTCAGATCAAAGAAAGCCTGCACCTCATAGTCCAGACTCACGTCTGAGGGCAGCTGGAGGAGGCATTCAGCCCGCCCAGACCCCAGCACTGAGCCTCGGAGGATGAAGTTGTTGGCACCACTTCCTGACAGGATAAAGCTGATGCGGTTGTTGGCTTCTGTCTGGTCTGCATCCTGGGCCACCACCACACCCACCAGCACTCCTGTGGGCAAGAGGCAGAGCTTGGAGGGACCCCTGGCCCCAGCCACTGGAAGCCTCCTCTGTACCCACCTCTTCTGGGCATTCCAGGCCTGCCTTGTGAGGGGTGAGAAGCCATACTGGGCCCCAGCTCCAGCATCCAGCCTGGCCCAGAGAGGACTTACCTGGATCCCTCTCCTTCACCTGGAAGTTGTAGCTGGACTGGTTGAAGACGGGCAGGTTATCATTGATGTCCTGCAGGCAAAGGAAGGTCTGAGTCCCAAGAGTCCACCCTCCCCAGAGCCATTCTGAGAAGCCAACAATTCCTCCACCCCGAGTCAAGGAAGCTGTACCCATGTCTCCTCAGACCGCACTGCCCACTTCCCAAATGAGGAAACTGCTTTTGAGAGGAGGGAATTTTCCCAGGTCACGCATCTGGGTCTCAGGGGCATATGTAGGGATTCTGCAGTTACACATGGTCAGAAAGCTCCACCTCCTTCCTGTTCTTCTGACCACAGCTCAGGTCTGTTTTAGACCCTGCTTTCTGGAAGGAAGATGCCAGGTCCCGTCTTCATCTCTGTCTAGCCCAGCTTGACCCATCATCTCTTGGATTTATTGTGTTGGCACCAAAACCATTATGTATTCACAAAGGCGGTCCAAGCTTTCCTTGGCCCCACTTCCCTCCTGTCCCTCCTGTACTCAATTCGCCCCATGACACTAGCTCTGTACTCAGGCAGAGCTGGACTCTGGGGACCTACGAGGGCTTAGACCTCGTCCTGCCCTCAGATGCCAGATGTTTTCTGTTCTCACCTTCCCTCACCAGCCCTGACCCCACCATGCACAGCCGGAGCCCTCTCCACTGTTGTCACAGCATGGAGGCGACTCTGCCTTCCTCTTTCTCCCCTAACACTGGGGTGTGCTTGGGGGACACGCTTGAGTGCTTCAGCCCTTCCTGGATCTGCCTGCGGGTGGGTGACATTATAGGCGTCTGCTTTGGCTTTAGGCTTTTTCCAAATAACCATAGAATGGACATCTCAGAGAACAAAGCTCTCTCCCTTAACTAGATATGTTTTCCGATAGTGATTTTCCAGGAAAGGCATTACTGGCTCCATGCACATGACCCACTGCATTCTCAAGGCTGTCCTCACCCACAGGAGTGGATAAGAGTACAGCTGAGTCACATTCTGCTCTACTTTTGACTCCTGTGGGACCTTGACCTCTCTGGGCCTCAATGTTGTCATCTGCAAAATGGGGTAGTAGTCCTCTCTCGAGGGGCAGTTGTGAGGACTGGTTTGTGAGGGTGAAGGAACCTGCTCACTCAGTAAATGCAATTCTGCTTTCTTCCTTCTTTGTGGTCCACCCCCACCCCAAGGACAGCCAACAAGTCCTAATTCTGCTTCTGTTTCTCCATTTTCTCCATTCTGGTAGGAATGTGGTGCATCCCAGCCCAGTGGGACACAGGGCTGCTGTGTGCAGTGGTGCAGGCTGTGCACTGCACAACCTTAGGGGGTGCCATCCACACCATGAACATTGTAGAGGTACACATTTGTTACAACACTTTTCTACAGGAAGGTGACTTGTGGGCTTGTGGCAGCCTTAGAAAAAGACCAACTGGTCTCCAAACCCCATTCGGCAACCCTAGGCAAGCTACTGAACCTCCTGGTGCCTGTTTGTTGATCAATAAAATGGTGTACAGTAGACACTATCAATGCTGATCTTCACTCCTTCTCTTTGTCTTTCAGTGGTGGCAGTAGATGGAAGGCTTCAGGTAGAACTTTGCGAATGACAGTATTCACTGAGGACCTTCTACAGTCAGGCACTCTTTGAAGCACTTTCCGTTAATTAGCTCACTTAATCTTTATGCCGTCTTCATCCCCATTTTACAGATGAGGAATTTGAGGGCACAGGAAGGTTAAGTAATTGCCTAGGGCCGCACAACTGGTGAGCCAGGATTCTAATCCAGGCAGGCTGGCTGCAGAAGTCTCCCACCCACCATATTGCAAAGGGCAGAAATGTGACTCGAATTGGGGGCATGGGGGTGGCCACCTGCTTGGGAGTCCCCATCCCAGGACCAGCAGGCTGTCAGACCCATCCTGGCATGCTGCCCCAAGCTGAGCCAGGCCTTACCTCCACATTGATGGTGACATTGACTTCAGTGCTAAGGACAGGCACACCATAGTCAGCCACGAGCATGGTCAGCACAATGCGGCCCCCCAGGGCAGGCTCGATGGCCTCTCGGTCTAAGGGTCTCAGGTTTCTGAGGAGCCCTGTGTTGGGGTCCACTGAGAAGTTATGGTTGTAGGCGCCAGGCTGCAGGCTGAAGAACAGATGGCTGTTGTTGGTGTGTGGCTCGTCACTGTCATGGGCCTGTGCAGAGAGGCAGGGGTCAGGCATCAGCCATCAGGTGCTCCCCAGCTTCTCAGCCCCTCCCCTGCAACCTGACCTCCCCCTCCAGCGTTGGCCCACATGGCCAGCAATTGTGTCTGGGGCCAGTGAGATGCTGGTCAATCTCTCAGCCCAGTCTCCCTTCAAAGAGGCTCAGATCAACAGCTTGCAGGGGCTTAAATATTGAGGTCATTCATTCATCTCACAAATGTTTACTGTGTGCCTACAACATGCCTGGCCCTGTTCTAGGCACAGGGAATAGAGCTGTAATCGACAGTCTCTTATGGAGCCAATATTCTAATGGGAGTGAACATGGGGGCAGCATATTACAGACACTCAAAAAAATTTTAAAAACACATAAAATAAGGGGCCGGCCCGTGGCTCACTAGGTAGAGTGTGGTGCTGATAACACCAAGTCAAGGGTTAAGATCCCCTTACTGGTCATCTTTNCATGGGGGCAGCATATTACAGACACTCAAAAAAATTTTAAAAACACATAAAATAAGGGGCCGGCCCGTGGCTCACTAGGTAGAGTGTGGTGCTGATAACACCAAGTCAAGGGTTAAGATCCCCTTACTGGTCATCTTT
>NW_007729518.1:0-12462 GCF_000696425.1 Galeopterus variegatus | reverse complement strand
TAAAAAAAAAAAAAAAAAAAAAAAAAAAAGCACATAAAATAAGTGTGAAGCCCCCCAAAAGATTCTAATTTTCCCATGATGACTACTTCAGTGCTATATTTTTAAAAATAGCTGATTCTTCACTCAATTGTGTGTGTGTGTGTGTGTGTGTGTGTGTGTGTGTGTGTGTGTGTGTTCCTGTTCTGCCAGAGCCCTGAACATGTGCTTGGCTTGTCTTTGGGATGAACCAGCACGGACAACACAACAGGTTCTTCTGTGCCACTGGGCCTGTGCACATGCTGCTCCCTCACCGGGAATGACCTCTGTGCCTTCTCTGCCTGACTCCGGGCCAGGCTGGTGACTCCCTTGGGCCTCTACAAACCCTGTGTTACCTTCAACATAGCACAGGTGACACCATTGAGTAACTGTCTGGTGCCCTCCCCCCAAATGAGAACTGCCCAGGGACAGGAATTATGGTGGATTCATCTCTGAGAACCCAGGGCCCAGCAAAAAACCTGGTGCATAGTAGGTGCTTAGCAAGTGTGGCTTTGAATCCAGTGCTGGGCTCCTCTGATTCAGAACCAATTATTTCCCCTTCCTCCCTGCCCATTCCCCACCGTCAATTCTTTCATTTAGTTCTTTTGGAAACTTATTTGCTAAATGCACCCTCAGTAAGCAGCCAGAGATGGTTTTTCCAAAAGCCTGACTCTGTCTGTTCATACCTTGGTGCTCTGAACTCAGGCCTATTAATTCTTCAAGCATTTCCTGGGGCTCATGCTGGGTACCACATTTACAGCAGCAAATCTGAAATGCTCCTGCCCCAAGGAGCTCACAGGCCAGAGTGAGAAGTATTCTCCACGATAGAGGAAAGAGAAAGGGCCCAGGTTTTAGGGCCAGGGTGGTCTGGACTGCAGCCCCAGCACTGCCATTAACTAGCTGTGCAACCACAGAAAAGTCACTTAACCTTACTAAGCCTCAGTTTTCTCCTATAAAATGGGAACCATTAGAGCATCTGCTTTGCAAGTTAGTCAGGAGATCGGGGATGGGAACATGCTCTGGAAACCACACAGTTCCAGAAAGATGGGAGAGCTCTGTGACCACAAGGTTGTCATTTTGAGCACCAAGTTTCTTACTTCTCACAAGACCCCCTTTCAGCTGCCTCTGGGGAGAAGCTTCTGAACTCCTTATGACCAGCAGAGGAGCCCCTCCCCAGGGTTTCTCTGGAGCCACTAATGGGTTTCTATCTCATAAACTCTGTAAATTCAGACACTGACCTCATTTCACTTTTTGCTTTGGCCATTAGGAAGCTCAGAACCAAATCTGCAGCCCACTCCCAGCAATTGTGTGTATCTGGGTTCTAGCTCTTCTTTAGTGCTCTTTAACAATGCTATCCTGATTTTCTCTTTTTTCTTATTTCTTCCATATTTTTGTCTTATTTTTTACCTAAGCTACCTCAAATCCTTTTTGGAATGAGGCAGGGGTGTGAGTGAAAAAGAGAAATATGTTTTTGAGGGCTGGCTCTGTGCCAGGCCTTGTGCTGAGCACTTTATATGCATTATCTCATTATTCTCCAGTTACCCTCTCAATAAGTGCTATGATTGTCTTCATTTTCTGAAGCAGAAACAGAGGCCCAGAGAAAGTAAGTGACTTTTTCTAAGGAGAGCCCAGACTCCACCCAAGGCCACTTGACCACAGAGCCGGGCTTGGTCCCCTCCCCCTGCCTTGCCCACCAGGTCCAGGCTGGCTCACACCTGAATGGTCACAGAGACATTGTCCTTCTCCTCCTCGACAAACATGTTGTAGGAGCCGCTGACCACGGGTGCATTGTCGTTGATGTCTAGCAGGTGGATCTGCAGCGTGGTGGTGGTCGACAGGCCCCCACCGTCTGTGGCCTGCAGCGTCAGCCTGTACTCAGCCTGCGTCTCCCGATCCAGCAGCTCCCCATTTTTCACCGTCACTGTCCCTGAGACTGGCTCGACCTCAAAGAGGTCTGCGCTGCTCAGTGTGGCCAGAGTTAGCAAATAAAAATACAGAATGCTCACTTCAATTTGAGTTCCAGATAAACAATGTCAAGTATTTTAGTATGCCCCATACCATATTTGCAACATATTTATTCTACAAAAAAAAATTCATTGTTATTCTGAAATTGATGTGTAACTGAACGCCCTGTATTTTCTCCAGCTACCCTAGCCCCATGGCAAGGCAGAGGTGGGCCTGGGCCCTGCTCGCCCACTGCCCACCCTAAGACCTTACCCGACTCCTGGGAGCAGGCTGTAGGTGATGCAGTCCCACTCACCCGTGTCTGGGTCTGTGGCCTGTGAAGCAAAGAGATGGCGGGACACTGTTGAGGCAGTGGCACTTGCTGCCAACCACGCAATTTGTGGAGACAGGGCTGTCATGCTTCCTGACACAAAGGAAACCCCCCCACACTAGGATTCACACATAGACACCACACACACACACACACCCTCACACACGCATGCACGCTTGCTGGAACCAATGACATCAGGTGATAGAGACTCCAGTCCCCAAGTCTGCCCTTCTCTGTGTCTCCCTCCTGGCCCACCCAGCCATGTCCACATCACTCACATGGATGCTGTGGGTGACCACAGAGCCGGTAGCACTGTGTTCCAACACACTGAGGACATACAGGGCCTGGGGGAATGTGGGCCTGTGGTCATTGACGTCTCTAAGGTGGACAGTCACTGTGGCAATGGAGGAGTACTGGCTGACCGAGTCCGTGGCCACGACCTGAGGACAGGGGAGGAGGCAGCCGCATTGGGGTCCCAGCGCCCCGTGGCCTCTGCTCCCCAGCGCCCTGGATTGCCGCTCACCTGCACCAGCATCACCGGCTGAACCTCATAGTCCACGAGCGCCGACGCCCTCACCAGCACCTGCACACCCACCGAGCCCGCTGCCCTCTCAGGGGAAACGCTGAAGTTTTCTGCATTAGGGCCCCCCAGGGACAGGAAGAAGGTGCCGTTGCTGCCCTGTAAAGGTGGGCTGTTATATTAGAGACCCTGTCCCCTACACCTTTCACCCAATCTCCAGCCTCAGCCTCCTGCCTCAAGAAGCCCAGCCCCATGAGGTCCCATGAGAGGGGGATTCTCAAAATACTGGAGCAAGAGGGCCCAGGAAGCTGGGCTGGTCACAGTCCCTGCAAATGTCGGGTCATGAGAAGAAGATTTCTCTGGGGACTGTGGGTCCTAGGCCTGGGCTGGAGAGGCAGAGCCTGGACACACACCCCTCACTTCCATCGTGCTCCTACCAGCCTTCCTCAGCAGCCACCACTGCATACGCCAACACCAGACACCACCCAACGCCCACCGCCCCGTTACTCGATGCCATCCTGTGGTCAACACCAGCCACCAGCTCAACACACCCACCAAGCCAACGTCATCCAACGCCATCCTCCAGTCAACGTCCTGTACCAACTCACTATCACCTAAAACTACCAAACACCATCTGTAGTGGACTGAATTATGTCCCCTAAAACTCACTGAAGCTTGAGTTGTGTCCCCCAAGTTTTACATATTAGAAAGAGCCCCTATGGTGACCGTTAAGAGGGTGGGAAATCCTATTATGGTAATTGAAAGGTGGAGCCTTGAAGAGGTCAGCCCCTATGGTGACCGTTAAGAGGGTGGGAATCCTATTATGGTAATTGAAAGGTGGAGCCTTGAAGAGGAGACTGGATCGTAGGACCGTGCAGCAGTGAGTGGATTAACAATGGTGCTCAGGGGCGCGGTTCTGAGGCTTTAGAAGAAGAGAGAAGAAAGTCTCTCTCTCTCTCTCTGCTCTGCCATTTTCACAATGTGAGACTCTGCCAATACTGTCACCACCAGCAAGACACTCACCAGCTGTGTTACCTGGACTTTGGACGTCCCAGCCTCAGAAAGTGTAAGGATTACGTTTCATTTTCTATGCAATCCCCAGTTCCGTGTATTCTGCTATGAGCAGCAGCAGTGGACTGATACACACCCACAGTTATTCGGCTTTCACTACCGCTCAGTCACCCGCCTCTCAACACCCACCTCCATTTACGAGTGCCCCCAACCTGGGTCCCCCTCAGACCGTTCTGTGCTCACTACTGCCCAGCACCACCCCGTACCAAACACCACCGCCAGTCACTGACCCCCACTCCTCGACCCTGCCAGCCACCCGTCACCACCCTCCTCTCCACGCTGCCCTCTGTTCCGCACCACACAGCATCGCCCTGAACACAACACTACCCACCAGCTCAACGCCACCCAGCATTTCCAGGTCTCACCCACCTACCCGCTCTCACCACCACCCACTGATCTGCACCATCGCCCGTTACGCACCGCCACGTCACTGCCGCCACTCACTCTCCACCTCCTGCCCCAGCCAACCCCCCGTGCCCCTGCGCCTGCCTTGTCGGGGTCGTACACCACTATGGTGAGGTCGTCAACAGGGATGCGGGCGGAGGCGTGCTCATCCACGTAGCCCGTGAAGTTGACTTGAGCCTCTTCGGGGGTGAAGGTGCAGGCCAGGAGGCTGCAGTTGTAAAACTCAGGTTTGTGGTCATTGACATCTGTCACCCTCAGTGTGACCCATATGCTCACTTTGGCCTCCTGCCCATAGATGTTGAGGTTTGTCTCAGTGGCCTGAGGTACAGAGTAGAGGCCAGGGGGCAGAGGTCAGAGAACCAGGGCTTAGACAGAGTGAGATCAAAGGTCAGAGGTTGGGAGTGGGGGCCCAATGGGGGCAGTGGAGCCCCCACTCACCGTGACCTCCAACTGCACCTCCTCATCCTCCTCCAGCAGCTGCTCACGGTCCAGGGAACCATTGACCCTGATGACCCCATCTGCCCCGATGTCAAACCAGCCAGGCCTCGTGGAGTCTGGCAGGGAGGCAGGCAAAACAGCTGCTTCCAGCGGCTCTGACAGAGCCCCCACTCATCCCTTGCCCCAGCCCCAGCCTGGGGACACCCCCGTTCTCACTGGAGATGCTGTAGGTCACGGGGTCATTGATGCCTTTGTCACTGTCCATGGCCTGCACCTTCAGGACTGAGGTCCCCTGAAAGGAGGCCTGGTCAGTGCCCTGACCCTTCCCCCACCTCTTGTCTCCCGACCCCCTCCAGGCCCCCAGCACACCTGGGCTGCATCCTCAGCCACAGAGGCTGAGTAAAACTCCCTGACAAACTGGGGATCCAGGTCCGGCTGGTCCACCACAGAGATGGACAGGAAGACAGACTGGGAGCACTGGACGGTGACTATGTCGTGGTACAGGCCACCTGAGTCCTGTGGGGAGATGGGCCTTCCATGAGCCGGGGCCGTGGGTCCCAGTGGCCCCCTGCTTGCACCCCCACTCACACAGGCCTTCAGCTCCAGCTGGTAGAAGGCGCTCTTGCTGTTGTAGCTGAGGCTGCCATTGAGAACGATGGCGCCATTGGCCAGGATCTCAAAGAGATGCTCGCTGTCCTCGGTACTGGGGATAACCTGAGGCAAAGCACATTCGGGCCAGGCTCCCTCAGACAGCCCGACCCCCAGGACCCTGCTCTGAGAGATGTGGGGTCCAATCCCAACAATACCACTGACCAGCCGTGCAATTGTCACCAAGTCATATGACCTCTCTGAGCCTCGGTTTCTGCCTCTGGGAAGTGGGACTTGTGGTCTTGCCTTAATACATTGAAAGGAGGATCCAATGAGATGAGATCTGTATGTGCCAGGTGCACAGCTGGTGCTCCATACATGGAGCTGTCCCTAGCAAATCTGTCGTCATGGGAACTGGATTCACACACCCCTTATTGTCTGGATGGCCTTGGACAATACCCAGGACCTCTCTGAGCCTCGATATCCTCTTCTGTGAAGCCAGGAGTGTGTCAGCCCCTGGTTGATGTGACATTAACTTCTCTCTCTCTCTTTTTTTTTTAATGGATTAGGAGATGTTTGACATTAACTTTCATCAAGGGCCTAGATAGTGCCCAGGCAGGAGGGTGGGAAGAAGGGTCTGGTCTGCAGCAGGCACCCTCCTTAGGCAACTGGGCAAAGTGAGGTTTGGGGGTAGGGTTAGAGGAAGGCTTGGGGACCAGAGTTGGGCCACTGCAGAGTGGCTGTCCTCACCCCAACTCTCGAGGACCCTGTGGGCTGTCTGGGGAAGTGCTGCCCCCTGGTGGCCGGGAGCAGTCAGGACGCATGCCCCACACCCACTCCCTCGCACACTCACACACCTTCTCTATGGAGTACACCACCACGCCTCCTGACCCTGAGTCTTCATCCACGGCCAGCATGGAGAATACCAGGGAGCCGACTGGCAGGGTCTGAAGGACCCTGTGGGCTGTCTGGGAAAGTGCTGCCCCCTGGTGGCCGGGAGCAGTCAGGACACATGCCCCACACCCACTCCCTCGCACACTCACACACCTTCTCTATGGAGTACACCACCACGCCTCCCGACCCTGAGTCTTCATCCACGGCCAGCATGGAGAATACCAGGGAGCCGACTGGCAGGGTCTGTAAGGAGAGCCTCATCACGTATGAGCTCAAATCCATCTCCTCCACTACCTAATCTGTCCCCACCTTCCTGAGCTTCAGTTTCCTTGACTTACCAGGGGGATTATGTCCCCCTTTCTCTCCCACCGGGGCTGGGCCTCTGAAGGCTCTGGGGATGGGGGTGTGGCTGGAAGCAGAGTCCCCACCCTCCTCCTCTCCCTACATGGCCTCACCCTGACCTGAGCTGGATTCTGATTTGCAGAATCCCTGTGGACCAGGATGAGGGATCCTACTAGAACCAGCTGACTGTGCTGCTCCCTGCTCCAACATCCACGTGGGCTCTCTACGGCCTGCAGCTGTTGATTTCAAACAACGCCCTGCAGAGGTGGAAGGTTCTTTGGGAGGCCTTTCCTCCTGGACTCCTGTTCACACCCTTGCCACTTCCTAATGGTGGCCAAAGAGATCTTTTAAAGTCATTAATCAGACCACATCCCTCTTGTACTTAAAACTCTCCAAGAGTTCCCCATTCAGCCCAGAGTACAGTCCAGACCACTTTCGTGGCCCTCCGCAGGCAGGCCACTGCCCGCCTCTCTGACCTCACCCCTCCTCACACTCTGCAGTCCAGCCACACTGGCCAAACTCATTCCCATCTCAGGGCCTTTGCATCTGCTGTTCCCCTGCCTGGAACATCCTTTTCCTGGAGCATCTTGTGGTCTGCTCTTGCCATTCATGTCTCTGTTCAGATGCCACCTACTCAGAGAAGCCTTTCCTGACCACTAACCAAAAGCAGCCTCTCTGCAGTCACTTTTTTTCACGTTGCATTGTTTTGTGCTCTTCACAGAGCTCAGTCAACACCACCTGAAATAATGCTGCTAATTTTATGTCTCAATTACTGTCTGTGCTCTTCACTAGGATGTGAGATACAAAGGTGGCAACCAGATCAGTCTTGTTCACCAGGTAACCTCAGCACCTAGGACAGTGCCTGGCACACAGGTGCTCAATCAGAGCCTGTCAAATGACTGACTGGACCTCACCAGCCTCATGCCTGGCCTAGCATAAGGACCCCACCTCAAAGGTTTTTGCAGCCACATCAGTAGTGGTGCTGTGTTTGCTACTCTGGGACCACTGGGAACCATGTCCTTACCCATGTAGTTTAAATGGAACTCCACTTGCTGAGGGGAAGACCCTTGACACAGACCTAGCTAATCAGAGCATTTCATACTCCTAAACTCGTTCAAGGACAGGTTCATGACCCCAAATGAACCATTGAAAGTCAGCCCTGGAGTTTGGGCTGGAACCATTAGGAAAGAGACAGTCTTTCTGTTGAAGTTGCAAAGCTGGTGAGATGCAAGCCTGGAGCTGCTAGGGGACACTTTTATCACCATGTGGGAGAACTGTTCCCCATCCCTCAGGATGAAGGCAACGAGAGAAGCAGAGCTGAAGGGTGGAGAGAGACATCTTCCTGATGACATGGTTTGAGTACCTGGATCCAGCCATGCCTGAAGTCAGAGGAACCTCTAAATTTTTCGGATACATAAGAAAGTCAGTGTATGTCTTTACCCACAAAGATCACGGAGAACCTTTTTTTTTTTTTCTTTTATAACTGAAAGAATTTCAATCCAATCTGACTGATTGCCAAATGCTGCTGTATCTAATGTTTGTGGGGTTTCATCCCCCTGGATTTGGGTCCTGCTGCTGCTCCTTCTAGGGAGCTTTTCCTGATCCTCGATGCCCTACTGGCTGCCTCTGGTCCTTCCCACTCTGAGACATGCTTTGGGATGCCCCCCACCCCCAACCCCCAACCCCATGAAGGCAGATGTTACCTCACTGATGCTGGTGGAGAATCCAGTGTTCTGGAAAATGGGTGCATTGTCATTTCTGTCCTCCACGATCACCTGCATTTCCTTCTGCACCTGCAGTTGGGAAAGCCCAGGTGAGCCCAGAAACTGTGATTTTAAGTTCCAGAAAAGTTGCAAGTAAAGTACAAAGAACTCCTGGTGTCTTTCATCCAGAGCAACCCATTGTTTGGTTTCTCCTTCTCTCTCCATGTGTTTGTGAACCATTTGAAGGTAAGCTGCAGGCATCATTAGGTAATTTTTAAAAAATCTAAAATGTGCCTGTCCTCTTGCAGAAATGTGCATTTTAGCTTTGTTTGCCATAGTCTAAAGCCATGAACAACCTGAGTGTCCATCAGAGGAGACTAGCTAAAGAACCATGGTACATTCCCACAGTGGATACAGACATTACAGGAAACAGGGGATTGTGTGCACAGACACAGGAAGAGCTCCAAGTGCCATTGTGGAGTGGACAGGCAGCTTTAAGACAGTACATACAGCAGCATCCCATTTGGGTGTCATGCACCAAAATCTTTCCTCCATGGATGGACTGATGCACGTGAACCCTTAGTGAGCGGTAGGAAAGAACACAGTTGTGGCAGACACTTCAGTGAGAGCGGGCTGGGCAGGGTTGCTTTATCTGCAATTTTTGAAATGCTTACAAAGAGAATGAGTTCATGAATATCCACGTGATTAAAATGACTTTTTTAAATGGTCAGAGTTTAGGGAATATGTTAGAGACAAAACCCTCAACTTTCACAGATGCAAGACACAGTGGCATAAGCATGTTATTTAGAAATATGAGTGTAGAGCCCAAAATATTCAGCTGAAGGAGTTGAAAGTGACCTACCGCCTCCAGGTGCCAGGGTTAGGAGGTATTTGACACTTTTTTTTTAAATCAATATTTATATTAATATAAATGGATAACATAATTAATTTTTAGTTTATAATATAAATAATACATTTGTATGTAATCTATAATATAGAAAATATATTTATATAATTAGAATAAATTAATAATCCTAAAATCTTGCTAATATTTATGGCAAAAAATGGACAAGTATAATTTTGGTATAAATGAGTGTTCCATTGTTTGTTTGTTAACCGGGCACTCTCTGCTTGCTTGAGGCGGGCGACATGGTCAGGAGCGGGTCCCTCTGTCCCCGGCTCTCCCAATCCCCGGACCACCCTCCCCTCCACCACTTTCCTACTCACTGGGTTATTCTGGCCATCGCTCACGGTGATGGTGATGCTGAACCAGTAGAGTGTCTGCAGTGGGCAGAGAGAAGGGGTCCGAGGTGAGCCCCTGCTGGGTGGGAGCACAGGAAACACCCACCCCGAGATACGTCCCCCTGGACCCTTCCATCTCCCCCTGCCTCTCTCGGGGCCCCTCCCAGGCTGCTACCCTTTACCTCGTAGTCCAGAGCACTGGCCAGCTTTACTTCCCCAGTGGCCGAGGTGACACTGAAGAAGTAGGCATAGGAGCCACTAATCCCATAGGTCAGCGTGTCCTTGTCCATGTCTTCAGCTGCCATCCAGAAGGCCACATCACCTGGAGAGGGGATAGGGGCTGCTCAGGGTGCACGGCCACTCCTATCAGTGCTGGTATAGCCAAGCCACCTGCGAGGCTGGGCCAGGAGCCTGGCTTCTCTGCACACAGGCTCTGCCTGAAACCTGGGACTGCCCTAGCCCTCAGGGGAGGGCCCTGTCCCCTGTGGTCATGGACACTGGCTGTGGTTGTTGTTACTGTGCACCCAGAGGCCTTTGGAAAACAGCACCCTGAGTTCCTCTGGGGGAATCACCCCAGCTGCACTGGACACAGTGGGGTGGGCTGTCACCCAGGTGCCTCCCCGGCTGGCCCAGCCCATAGGCCTGCCCTCTGGGAATCGGAACACAAGCTTTGCAGAGAGAAGACTAAAAATGGCTGGAATTAATGTATTCCAGCCCAGCGACAGGTGCATACTAGGTGGGGGGCTGCTAAAGACCATGGAGGCACCTGGGCCTGGCCTCTTCTGAGCCTTCCCTTTACCCCGAGAGCTTGCTTGGAGCCTGCCAGGACACCCCCTTTCTGCTCAAGTTAGCCGAAGAGGTGTCCCCGATGGCCTCCCCGGAGCCCTGACCCTTTCAAGTCCTCTCTCCTCAGCCTCCCCCCTCCATCGTAGGAAGGCTGTTCATTAGCAAGGGCTTTTTCCATTTTATCAAAACGTGTTTGCCTGGAACTCCCACCCACGTGGCCCTGAGGGCTTCCATGGGCACAGGAGGTGCAGAGCCTGGGACCCACCATACTTTCAGAAGCCCACAAAAATGTTTTGCAAGCAGAAGAAAAAAATATGATTTATAATCCAGCCTGCATTGTGTTCGTGTTTGTGCCAATGCAGTCCTAAGATATAATTGAATATGTTTTTCCGGAGGAAGGGGCCCACGAAGGCAAAAGTGCCCACCGCATCACACACCCATCCTGAGGGGCTCACAAACGAGTCTGCCCCCTCTTGAGGGACTGTTTCATGTAAATAGTTTTATTTTAAGAGCGAACTTTAGATCACTTCTGTGAATGGAAAACCCGCTTGATTTGCCATAGATAAAAGGAAACTCTAACAAATAAAGGCAAAACGTGTTTGCCTGGAACTCCCACCCACGTGGCCCTGAGGGCTTCCATGGGCACAGGAGGTGCAGAGCCTGGGACCCACCATACTTTCAGGAGCCCACAAAAATGTTTTGCAAGCAGAAGAAAAAAATATGATTTATAATCCAGCCTGCATTGTGTTCGTGTTTGTGCCAATGCAGTCCTAAGATATAATTGAATATGTTTTTCCGGAGGAAGGGGCCCACGAAGGCAAAAGTGCCCACCGCATCACACACCCACCCTGAGGGGCTCACAAACGAGTCTGCCCCCTCTTGAGGGACTGTTTCATGTAAATAGTTTTATTTTAAGAGCGAACTTTAGATCACTTCTGTGAATGGAAAACCCGCTTGATTTGCCATAGATAAAAGGAAACTCTAACAAATAAAGGCAGAAAAGCAAAGCAGTTATTAACTCCTGTAAAAGGCTCTGAGCCCTCTCTTTCTTTAAAACAAACAGCAGGTGGGGGGTGGATGAGCAACTGGAAAGTGGAGAGGGGTACGAGAAAGAATGTCCCCAAATGCTTTCTTTTGGAGAAATCAGAAAGACTGGAAGAGATGGGAAATGGAGGAGCGTTCCAGGCTGAGTGCTGAGGGTGCAGCGCGCGAGGCCCGGGCCATGCGACTCACGCCTATGTGCGGACACCGCTCTTCTCTCAAAAGCTGAAGAGGAAAAAACTTCTGAAACTGAACAGACTCCCTTCAGGCCACCTTTGCCCCATGACAAGCGGTGGGGCTGCAGGGACGGGCAAGCTGAAAGGGAGCCCCTGGAACCATCCTGTGGGTAAGGGCATGGCACAGTCCAGGCACAGGGACCATTACTCACCCACTGGTAGGTCCTCGGGCACGGTCACTACCGTCATGTTGGACAGGAATGAGGGGGCCGTGTTGGCTGCCGCTGCAGGGACACAGAGACTGGAACATCTGGACGCCCGTACAAAGCCTGATCCCCCGCTGCTCCCCAGGGAGCCCACACCAATTCTTAGTGCCGACCTTTAGCCCAGATCCCCCACCTGGGCCTGGATTCCTCCCCAGGCCCCCCCCCGGGCAGCCGAGCACAGGACCTGGTTGGAGGAGCTGGGTATTTACTGATGAGGGATCACCCTGCCTTCTGGAGGGTCCTGCTGGGTCCCCAGTTTAGTGCTGCTATGGTGGGAGAGGGGAGGCACTCACCAGACACCACAAGGGCTGGAAGCAGGAAGCAGCACAGCCATGGCTGCCCCATCACACCTGGAGGGACGAGACAGGGAAGAGACAGGAAAGGGACACCTGGACCCATGTCCCCCTCCTTTTGTCAGACTCCATCTGCCTGGGTCTGACCTGACCCCAGCCCACCTACAACCACGGCTCAGTAGTTCTCACTCAGGGCCTCTGTCACCCTCTATCCATTTTCCAGATGCTCCAGGGTGGGGAGCCAAGAGGGACCTGGGGAGGTGGACCAGGTAGCTGAACCTGAACTTGACCCCAGAATTCAGCACTCCCTCTGTGCCAGGCACTGCTCCAGGCAGACTACATGTGCGATCCCATTATTCCTACAACTGTGAGGTGGCTGGTAAGAAACCGAGGCTGAGAGTTGACAG
>NW_007729517.1:234471-235652 GCF_000696425.1 Galeopterus variegatus | reverse complement strand
AAAAGCAATTAACTAGAAAGATACATGGGTGCACATGCATACTAACTCCACCCACACACAATTTGTTTACAAGAAATGTCCAGGGAGCCTGACTAAATTATCCTATTTTCCCTACAGACATCTAAAAAAAATCAAAATTTCTATAAGTTTGTTTTGTAGATATCATAAAGAACAATTCAATAACACAGAAAACAGAAAAATGATAGGGCAAGCAATATGAGTTGAAATTTTCCAGTGAAAATGCTGTCTGCAATAGAATACATTTTTTTCATTGACACATACTTACTAAATAACATGNATACGGAAGCATTAAAATGAACTCAGACCAAATCACTTTCAGAGAGAGAAAGAATTGTGAAATATGTTTATTCTTATTTAATCTCTGATTCTTTGGGAAGTTATTCCAAGCTTGGTGATAGGAACTCAAAAAAAAGGTCTTAGAGATATATACAATACACACATACACCCACTCACACACAAGGAATTATATTTTTGCATGACTACATTATTAGAGAAAAGAAACCTTCTATTGTTTGAAGGTCGTATGCTGAGTCTTTTTCATATGTTATATTAGTCCACTTATTCAAAATAATCTAAAGATCAAAAAAACATAGGAGATGGCAGGAGGGAGGGGCTCATATTTGGAGCATCCATTGAGCCAGCCACTTTGATAGGTGGCTTAAGAAAACAGTGTTAGGACATTTAATCCTCATGGAAACCCTACGGAGTGGAAACTAGGTGATTCCTCACTCCACCCACAGTGATGCAAATTAAAAAATTAAGTCATAGATGCAGTTAAGGAAATTTTCCCAAATCACAAAGCTATGAAGTCTTGAAGTAGGAATTCAAACTCAGCATCCTTTTCACTTGTCCTAATGTCTCCTGGTATTCTCCTACAAAACCACCCTGCCACTAAAAGGTCTCTGTTTTGAAACTTCATTTAGGTCAATATGGAGAGCATTTAGGAGATACCTGTCATACCATATTAATATCTACTTCTATTCACAGACATATGACAAAAATGTAGCAGCAGACACTGTAGAGCTGGGGTCTGGAGCTCACAGACCCCGCAAGCCCATTCACAAACCCATCACACGCAGGTGTATGAGCTAGGTAACCAGCAAAAAGGTCCTTGGAGCCTTGATTGAAGAAGGAATAGTCTTTATTCAGCACACACAACA
>NW_007729517.1:230762-232994 GCF_000696425.1 Galeopterus variegatus | reverse complement strand
CATTTCACTCCCTTTGGAGTGAGAACAGGTTAAATAAAAGAAACATTCAGAGATCAAATAGATGTTTTGGCTCATAATGATTGCTACTCCCCTCAGACTGGTTACTCACTCAGCTTTTTTTATACTAATTGTTGATTAGGTATAAGAACGAATTAGCTAACTTTTAAAACTACATTCACAAATTGATATTTTTGTTTTATCAAATTATATAATGATCACACTGGAAAAGACATTAGAAAACTTAGGACAAGTTTTTGAACTTTGAAATAGAAAATCTTGATCATTAAATGTTTCTCGAAAGCACAAAGCTCCTTTCCATATGAAGCCTGTATTAGTCCGTTTCTGTTTTTTATAACAAAATATGTGGAACTGGGTATCTTATAAAGAAAATGAAATTTATTGCTTACAGTTTCAGAGGCTAGGAAGTCCAAAGTCCAGGGAACACATCTGGTGAAGGCTTTCTTTGGTGGTGACTTCAGTGGTGCGGGGTGTCACACTGAGAAATGGTGGAGCAGAGAGAGCAGAGAGAGAGACAGATTCTCCTCTCTCTTCCTTTAAAGCCCTCAGAACCCCATCCCTGACCACCGTTATTAATCCATTCACTACTGCACAGTCCTACAATCCAATCAACTCTTCAAGGCTCCACCTTCAATTACCATAATAGGATTTCCCACTCTCTTAACAGTCACAGTGGGGGGCCAAGTTTCTAATACATAAAAGTTGGGGGACACAATTCAAGCTTCAATGAGTTTTGGGGGGACATAATTCAATCCACTACAAAGCCTTTCTGCACTGCACATACTGTGCTCTCTGTTTGGGATCCTCTTTCCCTGACCCTCTGTTCCCTATTTCTCTTCCGCTAGGTCTAATTTAAATATCACTTCTTCTGTGGGGCCTTCTCTTGCCACCCTATCTGTAAAACTTTTCCCTTGTTAGTCTCTCTTTGTGTGGCCTGTTCTTTTTCTTTACAACCATTACCAAAATTTGTTATCCTTCATATCTGCAGCATGTTTACTTTATGGCTATCTCCACCCTAGACTCTGAGGACCCTGTGGCTGGGATGACAGTGTCCTGCTTGCTCGTCACTCTATTCCCTGTTCCTAGAACAGAGCAGTGTATGTAGCTGGGGCTCAGTAAATATTTCTGAAGGATAAATATGTAAATCATATGAAATCAGATCTGCTTTCATTGAAGTACAGTGATGGGAACCCTGGGCCTTCCCATGTTCATTTTTAAAAGAACTCAGTGATTCAAAGAAACTGTAGAACTTTACTATAAGATGAGAAGACTGAAGTCCAATACACCAATGTCTATTATTCAGTTACATAAATATCCTTTACAAAGTATGCTTGCTTTTTATATTAGGGAGATAGAGTCTGAAAAACAGTATAATTAGGACTGCAATAATTAATATAGCAAAGATGCTTGTAGAGTCATAAGACAGGAAAGTAGCAAGAATAATTGAAGATGGGAAAGAAACCATGAGATATCACTGAGCTATGCAAAAGGCCTCATGATTGAACTTCAGAGATTACAAAATGCTTCCTTGTATGTTTTTCTGAGAAGTGAATGGAGTAAGTAGTCATTCAGCATATATCACATTTGCAGAAGTGGATTTGCAAAATTAGTATTTTATTAGTTTACCATGGACATTGTGAAAGGTGAAGACAGGTGTAAGCAATTAAAATAGACTAAATTTTCAGTGTGCTCCAAGAGAACATAATCTTTGGGAGAGTAAGTATCATACACTGGTTAAGGATGTGGGTTCAGGAGCCAGAGTGACAGGTTTAGATCCCAATTTTACCACTTTCCAGCTGTTTGGTCTTGGATGAGGTACTGTCTTCTCCTGCTTTATCTATAATGTAAACATAACAGTAGTATTTATCTCATAGGGTTGTAATAGGAATTAAATACTAAGTGCTTAGACAAATGTCTGGCACACATTAAGCCCACAATTAACTCTAGCCATTATTGAGCTATTATTTATTATATAACAACCTCAAGTATTTCCTAATACTTAATAGGTACTATTAAGTAATAGTACCTATTAGAGAAATACTTGAGGTTTTTAACTTCTAAGAACTAAATTGAAATGAATTAGAAAGGAGCAGAAATAATCTTTTGTTGGTCAAGAGTTTATTTTTACTCATCAAATTCTAATTGTTTCAAATATTCTTCATGTGTCAGTGTTTGGTCATCAGTCCTAAAGTTCTTCATTCATTCACTCACTGT
>NW_007729517.1:228255-229807 GCF_000696425.1 Galeopterus variegatus | reverse complement strand
TGTAATAAAAGCACTAATAAAAATATCCCCAAGTTCATCACACATTGTAGATGATACTCAACTTTTCCAAGAAAGGTCAGGTAATCTTTCATGCAAAGTGAAGCCACTATTGGTTCACAATAGCTAATTGAAATAAGTGAAAAGACAGAGGTGGAAGAACTTTTCAAGCAGGAGAAATAACAGGAGATAGTGGATGGATTCAAAGAATAGAGTAGGTACATATGTAGTGTTAAAAAGGGGTGGAGGGAGTTTAATAGTCATGGGTAGGAAAAACCATATATAGAAGGGCTTTGGATTTATTCCAAGGAAATGGACATTTTTCTTAAGGTTAACGAGCTGTTGGAGGAATTTTTAAAGTAAAAAATTACAGATTTGTATTTTAAAAGTATTTCAGTCATCTGTTTCTTCATAATATACCAACCCAAAATGTAGTGGCTTCAATCAATAATGTATTATTCCGTAATTCTGTGGTTTGACTGAATGGTTCTTTTACTTCACATGAAGGTGCTAGACTGGCTGAAAATTTCAACATGGCCTCACTCATATGTTTGGCAGATTTTTGCTGACCTTTGTCTGAGAGTTCAACTGTGGCTCTTGTTACAGCCTTAGTTAACTTGGGCTGCTCCACATGGCTGATAAGGCTTCCTCAGAATATGATAGTCTGATTCAAAACTGGTTCCAAGTGGGAAAAGTAGAGCTAGAGATCTCTCAAGGCTCAGCCACAAAAGTTACACAGTNTTCCAAGTGGGAAAAGTAGAGCTAGAGATCTCTCAAGGCTCAGCCACAAAAGTTACACAGTCCCATTTCTGTGGCATTTTATAGAAATGGACCACCCAAGGGCACTGTTTTGTGTTGCTATAACAGAATACTCGAGACTTGGTAATTTATGAAGAAAAAAAGGTTTGTTTGGCTCACAATTCTGGAGGCTGGAAAGTCCAAGAAACATGGCACTGGCATCTGTGTGGTTTCTTGTGATGGCTTTTGTGTTGCATCATAACATGACAGAAGGTCAAAGGGGAAGCAGACCTACGTAAAGGAGAAAAATAAAAAGGGCATCCTCACTTAATGTAACCCACTCTCGTGGGAACTAATCTAGTCTTGGAAGAATGAGAACTCATTCACTACTGTGAGAACAGCACCAAGCAACCCATGAGTGCAGAGCCCCCATGACCCAAATCCCTCCCATTAGGCCCCATATCTTAAAAGTCCCACCTCTCAACACTGCCACATTGGGAAACAAGCCTCAACATGAGTTTTGGTGGGGGCAAACCATATTCATACCGTAGCAGGCATCAATATCAGGATGTATTGTCTTGGGGCTAGGTATTAGAGTGAAACCTGTGGCCCTAATGACACAGGTCACTTCCTAATACAAAATACAGTCACTTCTTCTACGACCCCCAAACTTCCATCTCATTATGGCATCGGGCTAATATCTAGGGTCTCATTATCTAAATCATGTCTTGATATGGTTGGTATGGATGTGGTTCTTCAAGTATAACTTCTCTCAATCTAAAAACCAGTATACTAAAGAGACACACACCCAAGCTAA
>NW_007729517.1:226492-228245 GCF_000696425.1 Galeopterus variegatus | reverse complement strand
TATCAGGATGTATTGTCTTGGGGCTAGGTATTAGAGTGAAACCTGTGGCCCTAATGACACAAGTCACTTCCTAATACAAAATACAGTCACTTCTTCTGTGACCCCCAAACTTCCATCTCATTATGGCATCGGGCTAATATCTAGGGTCTCATTATCTAAATCATGTCTTGATGTGGTTCCTCAAGTATAACTTCTCTCAATCTAAAAACCAGTATACTAAAGAGACACACACCCAAGCTAATATGGTGAGAGACAGGGACAAAACAACAACAACAACAACAACAAAAAATAAATAAAAATAAAAAAATCAGGCATGCCCATTCACAAACGGAGAGAAAGTATAAAAAGCACATAGCAATCAGTAGTCTGTAACAATTCTGTAATCTAACTGGCATATGCCACCAGTTTCTTGATTGGGAATAGTTTTGTTCCCTTGGAGTCATAGTTTTGTTCCCTCTGCAGTTCTTTGTTCTGCCTTCTGGGCTCTTGATTCCACATTCTGAATCTTTGTTCCTTTTACATGAGAAATAGAACATGTTTGAAGCTGAGTAGCTTGCTTAACCTGCTTCCCGCAACATTAGTTATCTGCGGTTGTGCTACAAATTACCTGAAAACTTAGTGGCTTGAAACAATAAGCATTTATCATATTATAGTTTCTGTGACTCAGACATTCAGTAACAGCTTAGCTGGGTCCTCTGAATCAAAGTTGCTTGTAACGGGGCTGGCTGGTTAGCTCAGTTGTTTAGAGCAAGGAGTTATAACACTGAAGTCAAGGGTTTGGATCCCCATACCAGCCAGCTGCCAGAAAGAACTGGGATTACAGAGTTGCGTATAAGTCTGCAACTGATGTGTTTGCTGGGGCTGCAGTCATCTCAAATCTCAAACAGGGCTGGATCCTCTTCCAACTGCACTCAAGGGGTTGTTGGCAGGATGCAGCTCCACAGGAGCCATTTAACTGAGGGTCTTCAATCCTTGTGGGCTGTTGACCGGAGGCCTCTATTAGTTCCTTGACACATAATTCTCTTCCTGGGGCAGGCATGAATCTTGCACCTAACTTGCATCAAACCGAGCAAGTGAAAGAGCAATACAGGGCAAGCAAGACAGACCAGAGTCTTTTTGTAACCTGATCTTAGCAGTAGCATCCCATCAGTTTTGTGATAATCTGTTCGTTAGAAGTTAGACATTAGGTTAAGCTCACACTCAAGGGAAGGGAATTACACAAGGGAACGAATACCAGGAAGTCGAGATCATTGGTGGGTGTCTTAGAAGCTGCCTACACAGTACTAATAAAAGTTTAGGAGTCCATAAACCTCTTTGCATTTTAAACTTATTTGTCTCTTTAAGGTCAACTGATATACTTATTTTAAAACTATGTAGATTTTCTGTGTATAAAATTACAATTCAGTTCATTAGACAAAAGTATCACCCACAAAAATCCCATTCCATATTGGACAGATAGTTATAGCACTATGAGAAAACATTGGTAAGGGTTTTAGAAGCTATGTTGTCTAGCTGAGAGGGTCTACAAAATTTCAACAAAAGAACTTTCAGCCACACCTTTCATCAGATATTGTGTCTCAGACCATATTCAATAGAAGGATTTGATCTTTGCCCCCAGGTTTTATTTTTCTTTGAGAATCTTCTGCAGGATGAAGAGGTTTGTTATGGAGAAATTGTTTTACTGCCCAATGGTGGAAATCCTGGTTGAAAATGGTCTTTTTCTGTATTCTGATTGAAAATTGCACAGTTTTTC
>NW_007729517.1:225044-226004 GCF_000696425.1 Galeopterus variegatus | reverse complement strand
TCTTTGTTTCAGTTATCTATAATTGTGTAACTAACTCTCCCAGAACTTAGTGGCTTAAAACAGCAACAATTTATTATTTCTCACAGTCTTCCGGATGAGTAGGTAATTCTTCTGCTTAATGTGGTATTAGTTCAAGTGCTGGGACAGCTTGAAAGTCCAAAATTGTTTCGCTTACATGGCTGGCCACTGTTGCTGGCTACAGCTGGAACTCAGTTTGAGCTGTTGGCCAGGGCTTTGGTCCTCCCCCATATAGAACGTGGCTGCTTTGGTTTCCACATAGCATGGTAGCTGGCTTCAAGGAGGAACATTCAAAGTGGTGAAAGTGGAAGCTGCAGGTTTCTAAAAATGAAGCTATGGAAGTTACACAGTGTTGCTTGTGCCACATTCTGTTGATCAAAGCAAGTTACAGGATGAGGTCATATTCTATGTGGGAAGGGACTAAACATCAGCAGGCATGGTTCATTAGGGGACATCTTCGGAGTCTAGCTCCCACAAGGTATCTGGGCAGTGGTGTGAAGTATAGATGAGAAGGGGATGAGACTGAAAGCAGAGAGAATAGGGATCTATTAGGCTAATCCAGGCAAGAAATGTTGATAGCTCAAACTAAGGCACTTACCAGTGGAGGGGGAGAACACAGACACAGAAGACAAAATGAAAGCCACTAGTTGATTGAGATTAGGAGTGAGACAATCCTAGAATAATTTACAAATTTTTACTAGGATATTTTTTTTTTAACTATATGGCTTCATTTAACAAATACGATATGAAATAGCTTCATCTGGATGCTTAAACCAACCTGAACTTCTCTCTTGAAAGTCTGAATGTTCTCACTTTTAGTTATTCACAAGCCTCCTCTTCTCTGAATCATTGTCTGTGCCCCACCAGCACCAGTGAGACAGGGTAGTGATAAGCATACTGAGCTACTACTTATTCCCCAGTCTAGAAGAATGTTAATGATCT
>NW_007729517.1:222451-224580 GCF_000696425.1 Galeopterus variegatus | reverse complement strand
GGTAGTGATAAGCATACTGAGCTACTACTTATTCCCCAGTCTAGAAGAATGTTAATGATCTTCTCCACTGCGGTGACCTCCTATTCTCATCAGCACCTGAACAACCAGAATCTGCTGCTCCTAATTCTATAGACGTTGTATCTTTGTTTAATTCCTCAGATTTCTCAGAAATCCACAATTCTTCTCAACTCCTAAATCAAGAAGAGGTTAAAAATGCCCTTCTATTATTTCCAAAGCAGCTTTAACTAAGAAGGCATAGAGACTCACTTCAACAAAACTACCCCACAAGAGCACCACATACTCATATTTCTCTGTACCTGGAACTCAGAGGATGAAGACCCAAATTTCAATCCTGAGAAGCCAGATAAAGACAAATAGGTGGCTTCCTGCTCAAATGCAAGTCAAAAGCCTACTGGGAGCCACCAGGAAGCAGGCTAAGAATGCTCTTTCATGACAGAATAATAAAAAGGTAATTTTTGGCCAGTGCTTCAGCAGAGACTTATGACCTGAAGAACTATGTATATATTATCTGACCAAAAAGAACCACCATTAAACCTATCAGAGAACTGTAAGTAGTTCTAATATGATTTAAGTGTGCAGAAACTGCAACAGATTATTGATGTCTTAGATGGGCAGCTGCACACTCAGACCCCCTGCCTAAAGCACACAGAGTTTGCCTAAGTAACATGATTGCTTACAATTCAGTACATGGCTCAACCTACTCCTGTCTTGCCATCTCTTAAATTCCCAGCATGCTCTATAGCTGCAGAAGTTTAAATTCCAATGGTGAGATCAATATCCTCAGTTTCATTACCAACATCTGTCCACTTGTGAGTTCCACATGATAATTCGAAGTGCTGGTAAGTGTTTAACAACCAGCAATCTGAATATATCACTGACATAAACATTGGTTGGTTATTTATACTAATGTGTCAGATGAAAGTGGAACAAAAATATAAATAACTGGTTCCATAATGATGTGAGTGACTTGACTTTTTGATGAAAGAGATAATAGTTTTTGAATACTAGAAGACTATTTCCACATTTTTATGTTATTCAAAATGTAGCACCTACAGACATGACAGGCTTATGAGTTTTATGTAAATTGTTAATATTTTTCCCTTAAGTCTAGAAAATCAGTGAAGTAATAAATCAAGTTTTGATTTGTAGTGTTTACCAATTTTCATGGTGTAAATACTCCTACAGTGCTGATTTCAAGTTACCAATGTAATGTTAATGATGCAGAATTATATAGTATTTCCTTCTACTCAGATAAAATAGACATGGGTAAACTCAAAAGTACAGATATAGTAAAATAAGTAGAAAGTGATGTTTTAAAAATTTATTATCATTTTTAAAAAAAATTATTTTAAAATAATTATAGAGATAGAGGAAGTTGCCAAGAAATGTATAGGGAAATATGGTGCAGACTTCACCTTCCTTCCTCCAATGTTGATATCTTGGCATAACTATAGTACAATAACAAGCCAGGAAATTGACATTGGTACAATACTCAGCTTATTCATATTTTTCCGTTATGCATGTTCTCATTTGTGTGTGCGTGTATAGTTCTATGCAATCATATCACACATGTAGCATCATATAACTACCACAACAATCAAGATACAGAACTCTTCGTCACCACAAGATTCCCTGAAGTTACCCTTTTATAGGCCATTCTCTCTTGTTTCCCAGTCCCCAATTCCTGGCAACTGTTAATCTGTTCTCTATATCTGTAAGTTTGTTATTTCAAGAATATTATATAAAGTGAGCCATACAGTGTTTAATCTTTTGAGATAAGCTTTTTTCACTCACTATAATTCCCATGAGATTCATCCAAGTGGTTGCAAATTTTAATTCAGTTAACCCTTGGACAACATAGGTTTGAATGGCATGGGTCCAGTTATATGAAATTTTTTTTCCTTAAATACACCAGAATTTTTTTTGATATTTGCAACAATTTGAAAAAACTCACAACTGAACTATGCAGCTAGAAATACCCCAAAACTTACAAATTTAGTATGCCATAAATGCATAAAACATACGTAGATACTAGTCAACTTTATCATTTACTACCATAAAAATATCTAAATCTAGGGCCGGCCCGGTGGCACACTGCTACAGTGCGC
>NW_007729517.1:220209-221429 GCF_000696425.1 Galeopterus variegatus | reverse complement strand
CACTGAGGGTTGCGATCCGTTGCCGGACACGAAAAAAGACAAAAAAAGGAAAAAAAAATATCTAAATCTATTATAGAAAGTTATAATTTATCAAAATGTATGCACACAAACACAGACCATACATGGTGTCATTTGCAGTTGAGAGAAATGTAAACAAACACAAAGATATAGTATTAAATCATAACTGCATAAAATTAACTATAGTAGATACTGTACTACTGTACTATTACTATTACTGTTACTATTGTGTTGAGTTCAAGTGTTGCAAGAATCCACCTAAAATGCTGTGTGATGCTAATCATCTCTGTGTGAGCTGTTTGTCTCTCCAGTAAATTGCCTATCACAGTAGTAAGTGACCTCTCACAGTTTTCATGTACTTCTTATCGTGTTTAATGCAATTTTGTAAACCTTGAATAACACCAGGGGACTCATATGAAGTGCCACCAGTGATGGTGGAAGTGCTGCCAAGGAGCAAAGTCATGATGTTGTCAAGAAAAATTTGAATTGTTTAATATGTAGATATGGTCTGCAGCTGCAGTTGCCCACGATTTTGAGCATAAGGACTGTTGTTAAAGAAAGAATAGGAAATTTGTGAAGCTGTCGTTACAACTACACAACAGCTTCATGAATTTTCTTTCTTTTTTTTGTTTTATTTTTTGGCAGTGGTCTTTACACTGGATATATTTATCTAAGAATACAGTATATAATATGTATAACATACAAAATATATATTAATCAACTGTTTATGCTATCAGTAAGGCTTCTAGTCAACAGTAGTCTATTAGTAGTTAAGTTTTGGGGAAGTCAAAAGTTATATGTGAATTTTCTACTGCATGGGAGTTAGCACCCCTAAGCCCTTGCTTTGCTCAAGGGTCGACTGTAGTTTGTTCCTTATATGTAGGAGTAGTATTTTATAGTATGGATGNCGGTACGGGCGCGACACTGAGGGTTGCGATCCGTTGCCAGACACGAAAAAAGACAAAAATAGGAAAAAAAATATATATATATATATCTAACTCTATTATAGAAAGTTATAATTTATCAAAATGTATGCACACAAACACTTACAGACCATACATGGTGTCATTTGCAGTTGAGAGAAATGTAAACAAACACAAAGATATAGTATTAAATCATAACTGCATAAAATTAACTATAATAGATACTGTACTACTGTACTATTACTATTACTGTTACTATTGTGTTGAGTTCAAGTGTTG
>NW_007729517.1:219527-220199 GCF_000696425.1 Galeopterus variegatus | reverse complement strand
TCTCCTAAGTATTTTTCAAATAGTTTTATGTTTTTCATTTAAGTCAGTGCTTCATTTTAGCTAATTTTTGTGCAAGGTATGAAATTTTGGTTAAGATTTATTCCTTTGCTTATGGGTGTCCAATTGTTCCTATGATATTTCTTGAAATGGCTGTCTTCTTCTTTGAATTGGTTTTCCACCTTTGATAAAAATCAGTGGGACACTTTTGTGCAGGTCTACATCTTGATTCTCTATTCTGTTCTATAGATCCATGCATCTATCCCTCTGCCAGTGCCATACTGTCTTCATTATTTTACCTGTATAGCAAGTCTTAATGTCAAGTAGAGTTATTCTTTAACAGTATTTCACAGTATAAGATAGTTTTGCTATTATAGATTCTTTGCCATGCCATATAAGTTTTAGAATAGGCTTGTCTACAAAAACCTAACAGGTTTTAATAAGAATTGTCTTAAACACATAAATCAATTTAGGCAAAACTGTCATCTGTACTATTTTGAGTCTTCCAATCCATGAATACAGAATATCTCTTCATTTATTTAGATTTTCTTTGATTTCTTTTATTAATGTTTTACAATTTTTAGCATACAGATGCTGTGCAAGTTTTGTAAAATTTGTAAGTGAATATTTTATTCTCTTTGGAGCACTCATAAAGGGTATTATGTTTTTAATTTT
>NW_007729517.1:217331-218377 GCF_000696425.1 Galeopterus variegatus | reverse complement strand
TACTCTGTTGAATAAGAATGTGGAGAACAGACATCCTTGCTTTCTTCCTGATTTTATGGGGGAGGCATTCAGTCTTTCACCACTAGGTATGATATTAGCAGTAGATTTTTTGTAGTTGCTCTTTTTGAATCTATATTCATAATAGATATTTGTCTACAATTTTTTCTTGTGTTCTCTTTGTCTGATTTTGTCATCAAGATAATACTGGCCTCATAGAATGAGTTGGGAGTTTTCCTCTTTTGTTTTTTAGAAGAGTTTGTGAAGTATTGGTGTTAACTCTTTAAATATTTGGTAGAATTTGCCATGAGAGCCATCTGGACCTGAAATTTTCTTTGTTGGAAGTTTTTAAATTACTAACTCAAAATTTTTACTCATTGTGAGTGTATTCAGATTTTCTGTGTTGTCTTGTTTCAATTTTAGAAGTTTGTTTCTGTCTAAGAATTTGTTCATTTCACTTAGGTTATCTAAATTTTTGGTACACAATTGTTCAGAGTTTTTTCTTCTAATTGTTTTTATTACTGCAAAATCAGTCATAATGTTCCCTCTTTCTTTCCTGATTTTAGAAATTTGAGTTTAATATATCTCTCTCTCTCTCACTTTCTCTCTCTCTCATCTATCTATCTATCTAGTGAAAGATTTGTCAATTTTGTTGATACCTCAAAGAACCAGCTATTGGATTTGTAGATATACACTGTAGTTTTTGTATTCTTTATTTTATTTATTTCCATTCTAGTCTTTATTATTTCTGTCCTTCTTTTTTGGGTTCAGTTCACTCCTTCTTTTCTAAATTGTTAAGATGGAAGTTTAAGTTATTGACTTAACATTTGTTTCCTTTTTAAAATGTAGGTGTACTCAGCTGTAAATTTCCCTCTAAGCACTGCATTTGCTGTATCTCATAACTTTTGGTATGTTACATGTTTGTTTTTATCTCAAAGTATTTTCTCTTTTATTTATTTTTATTTATTTTTTTTATTTTTGGCAGCTAGCCAGTGCAGGGATCCAAACCCTTGACCTTGATGTTGTAAGACCACACTAACCAACTGAAC
>NW_007729517.1:214926-215887 GCF_000696425.1 Galeopterus variegatus | reverse complement strand
CAACCCATATTTCTTTAAGCCTAACATGTATCTTTTGTAGACAACATACAATAGATCATCTTTTTGGATTAATTCTGCCAATGTTTGCCTATTCGTTGGTGTATTTAGTCCATTCATATTTAGTGCAATTAATGGTAAGGTAGGACTTACAATTACTATTTTTACTTGTTTTCTATATATCTTATGTCTTTTATTTCCCCATTAATGCTTTCTTTTGTATTAAGTAGATATATATTATAAAGGGTGTACCATTTTAATTTCCTTGCTGTTTCATAAACTTTTTTTTTTTTAGTAGTTACTTTCTTAGTGGTTTCCGTGGAGAACGCAAATAACATCTTAATTTAAAACAATCTAGTTTGGAGTAATATCAACTTAATTTCAATAGTATTCAAAAATATTGCTTCAGTATAGTGCTATTCCCCCCTTCCTTCTTTGTTCAATTATCATCATACAAATTGCACCTTTATATATAATAAACCCATCAACACAGTTTTCATTATTATTGTTTTAAAAAGTTGTCTTTTAACTCTGGTATGAGTTAACTCGGATAAGAGTTACCAACAAAAATACATTTATAGCATCTCATATTTAACTAGGTACTTACATTTATTTCTCCCACATACTTTGTCGCTGTTCATGAAATCATTCTTTAGATTATATATAGTTTACAAATCCACAGTATAATTTTAATTGGACACCACTGCTCTATAATTTTTCATTCTAAGGCAGTACATGGGAAAGTCTTCAGGCTTACTTTTTATTTTAAGAAACATGAGTAGATGAAATAGAATCAGATTTTTAAAGTCTTTGAGAAAAGTAGCTTGTTCCCTTTATAACCAACCAGGCAGCTAAAATACTATATTACACAGTGTAGGCATTCAATATATAGTGAATATTTTTAAAATGCCTGCTTTATGCAGGACTCTATAACAACAAGTGATTTTCTATTTAACTTTTAAAA
>NW_007729517.1:213110-214378 GCF_000696425.1 Galeopterus variegatus | reverse complement strand
TGGACATTTTATATTTTTATCATATGGTTTTCCTGTACCCAAACTTTCCTAACTAGAAATGTCTTGAAATATGAGGTGTCTGGTAGTACTGTCATTTGGATAACTTCTTTCTATCAATTATCACACACACACCCACCCATAAACACACACACATATACACAAACTCACTACTAGCTTTATATTTTTCATAAATTGTATATTATTCAAAATTTCCAGAATATGACTAATCTTGTGAAGGTAAATGTGTCTCATTGTGATTCTTTCCTGAGCTTTAGACACAGAATTAAAACACCTTTAGTTTTACATTAAATGTATGATGTTGTACATTATTATATATCTCTCTTCTTTTTCAGTTTATGTATGTTAAAAAGAATGAAAAATTTAATTCTTCTGATATAAAGTGAGGGTGGTGGTAACCTTTACTTCATAAATATTGTTTTAAGGATTACATGTGATATCGAACGTAAAACACATAGCACACAGTGTTTTGGATTGGTAAATTCTCAATAAATGCTATTTCTAATTGTATCTTCATGTATGAAGGAAATTGAATGATAAGTCAATTTAATCACATTAATTTTAAATATTTTGTTCATTGGTACTTTGAAACAGAGAAGATGGTGATATAACTTACTTAGATCTATAGGATTCTAAATTCCACCAATAATCTATTAAAATACAAATTTCCATGTAAGATTTAAATCAGGAAAATGGAACAATTCTTTTCTTCATTTGCAGAAGAGCTTAGTCCATGAGGTAAACTTTATTTATGTGTTATAGTCTGAGAAAATTGGATTTGCCATACAGTACACACCTAGCTCTTAGGGTTGTGGCAATGTAACTTGATAAAATTGGCCAAAATATTTATGACCATCTTGAAGATCAATTGTGCAGTAATCAATTTAATTGACAATAAAGGGACAACACAACATAGTGGTTAAGACACTCAAAATAATTAGAAGTGATGTGTTGTCTTTATTTTTAAGTATGGAGACCTGGCTTAAATTTTAGGCATGCCATATCGATTATGAATTTAAATGGCTTAATTTTATGCATGTCATGCTGATTACTAATTACATTGAACACGTATGTGTGTTCTCCAGCAATGCTCTTTGCACACTGTACACACTATACAGCTATACTTGTCTCTTCAATTACCTTGTGCTTCCGCAGAGTGTGCTGTGCATGAGGACTTGAGGCAGAGATTTGGCCCATGTACGGAAGAGCAGATTTCTATTTATACGATACCATTCCTCCTCAACTCACTC
>NW_007729517.1:212395-212877 GCF_000696425.1 Galeopterus variegatus | reverse complement strand
TGGCCCATGTACGGAAGAGCAGATTTCTATTTATACGATACCATTCCTCCTCAACTCACTCAAGCCTGGATTACAGTATGTTGTCTAGCTTCTCCAGAAATCTTCCTTTTTCATTTACAATAATAAAAATTCAATTTTTTGGTCCACATGTTTAAAATGTTTTAAAGCTGCCATTCACTAACAGCCTTAGTTTAGTTACACACAAACTGTTTGAATGCCATCAGAACTTCTTAAGTTACAGCTTTCTCCCTAATTATGAGCCATACATTATTGTCTATATCATCTGTCGAATAAACAGTCTTTGTGCCTGCCAAAAGAATATCTGGAGGTGTTCTTATTTACATTGTATGTTGAAAATACAAATAAAAACACAAACATGGTTTACTGTATGTTATAATTAATAAAACCATCAGAATCAAAACATTACCTGATTTTTTTTTTCCTATTTAACAGCATCTCTTGAGTTGGTGTTTGAAAAAAAA
>NW_007729517.1:160046-212299 GCF_000696425.1 Galeopterus variegatus | reverse complement strand
AAAACCATCAGAATCAAAACATTACCTGATTTTTTTTTTCCTATTTAACAGCATCTCTTGAGTTGGTGTTTGAAAAAAAAATTGTCTTTAACCTCTTTTGAAGAGCCAAAAAATTCAGTATCAGTTTTGCTGATATTTTGGATTCACTACATATGAAAAAGTGGAGACATTTTAAAATTTGTTGAGAATTTAGAAATTTGTTAATGTTAATTTGAGACATAGAAGGCATATTTCCTACTATATGAGCACATCTAAAGCAGAAATACTAATGTTAGCAAAATGGAAGAAATATTACCATCAGTATTAATTAGCCTTCTGACAAACATTATTAGTTTGAAATCAATTGTACTGACTTCATTCCTTTCAGTGAATGAGAATTCTGTTTTCTAGAAGCCTATTTAAATTCATATCATAGGCAATATATTCACATACTCATAGTTATAATGGTCACAAATTAATCTTTAATTTTAAACATAATTAACAAAATGCTTTTGTTTAGATATTAGATAATAAGAAATAATTAAGTAGTTTAAGATGGCTTTATCTCATTACTGAATATTCATCAATTTTCAGTTTTTAAATATGATTCTTCCCATGTATTGACTACTTTCTATGTATCACACAATATGTCATGCTTTTCTAAAAACTTTTTGTCAGAGAAATTCATACAAATAATTAACAGCCACATGGTACTGCTAATACTAATAAACTGTGATTGATATTATTTAAATTATTTTATTTATTAACTCAATCTGTAAAACAACCCTATGAGGTAGTACTATTATTAGCCAATTTTATAAAAAAGGAAATAAAGGCATTAATCACTTAAATTATAAGGTCATGACTAGTAGGTGGCGGAAACAGTATTTAAACCCTGTATTTTGGTTTCAGTGTCTGTGAACTTAACCCCTACAGGGTATTTCTGTACGTGCTTCAACTCTTATGTCAGAAACAGTAGTCCTCAGACCCATCCATGCCTATCTTTAATTTCTAACAGGAAGGCAACTGCTTTCAACTATTTTATTTGTTTCTACTTATATTTCACTCCATATTTTTAGATTATATGAGTTGATTGCTATTTCTTTGTCTTCAAATTTGCAGCATTTTTTTTCCTACTATGAAAATTGAAGATTTACCTATTACAGATCTCCCTCTCCTGCATAGCATGTAGGTGTTTGTACACACACACGGACACATACACACACACACACACAAACACACACTCTTCCCTCATCCTCCAAGTATAGTGAAATTATGACTTTGATTACATCAATATTTATTGTTTGTATATTTATGACTACATAGTATTATTTATAACTGGTGTTGTATGTATTTGAAAGAGTAAGGACATGTTAAAATATATTGAGAATCTGGCATTTATTAATATTAAATATGGTATATTTTTTACACTACATGGTTTACTCTGATAATGCTTCTTTTACTTTACTGTACGATATTATTTTTAGAGTTTATAATTGCCTTCTTTTACGTTTGCTCAATATTGGAGAATCTGGCATTTATTAATATTAAATATGGTATATTTTTTACACTACATGGTTTACTCTGATAATGCTTCTTTTACTGTACGATATTATTTTTAGAGTTTATAATTGCCTTCTTTTACGTTTGCTCAATATTGTTGTCTCTGTGTTTATTTGGATCCTCAAATTAGTTCTGATAGAAGTTGTCTCTGTGTTTATTTGGATCCTCAAATTAGTTCTGATAGAAGTTAAAATTTTTCTCATAATAGTTGAGTATATAAGGCATTAGGCATTTCCTCAGTTTGTGTGTGTGTGTGTGTGTGTGTGTGTGTGTGTGTGTGTGCGAGAGAGAGAGAGAGAGAGAGATCCAGTGCAGCTCCTGGAGCCCTCTGATCATTTGCTCCAGTGTGGTACAGTTCCTCTCTAGGACTGAGGGACTGCTGCTGTCATGGGATTTCTTTTCATGCTCATTTTGGAAATTCCATTGCTTCCTCTTCATCTTCCCTCCATGGTTCAGTCTTATAGCAGCTACCAGAGAAGTAGTATATGAGAGAGGAAAAAATTCTAAGACTTTGCTTACTTGAAAATATCTTTGATCTACCTTCACATTAATTGACAGTTTGGTTTGATACAGAATTCTAAATTGGGAATCAGTTTTTCATCTGTTGACCTCTTTATTAATCTAATTATTTAGTTTATTTTCTAATTTTGAGACAGTTTCTCAATTTTATGTTCCAAAATTTCCTCAAACTTTTTATTTCTCATATTACATTTGTAAATTTCAAGAGCTTTTTCTCATTCTTCATATTCTTTTAGGTGCATAGTTTTCTTGTTCCATGGTTTTTTTCTTTTCTTTCTAAAGATATTAATTATAGCTATTTTTTTCTCTGCTTTCCCTTCTCTATTTCCATTGCATTATTTGTTTCCTGTTTGTTCTTTTGGACTCTGTCCTGCATTTTAAATGTTATTGTTGATGAGCTGGTGAGACTTTGTGTCCATTCATTTTTAAAACTGGAACTCTAAAAACCAGGTGCAAACATTTTGTGCAAGGGCAGAACTTTTTGATTGGTGGACACCATTGTACCACAATGAGCCCCATGTAAGGATTTGTAGCTCTTATCAATTGGACTGGGCAGTTTTCCCAGAGAGAAATCTATAATCATATTCCTGGGGTGGGCTGGAGGGGCGGTGGGTATGAGCCTGGGTGTATGCATAAGTTCTTGGAAGCCAAGTGGGGGAAGGAAGTTGGGGCTTTCACCATTCAGAATGCAAAATTTTGCTGAATCAACCTATTTTTCAGCCAAATGGCTCATCTGTCTCCTTGGCTGTACTCATGTCCCTAAGCCCAGAACTACTAGTTAATCCTCTCTAGAGAGTAAACTTCTGCCATTGTGGAAGTGGAGAAGATACAGTGTTCTGGTTGCACAGGCTGGAGGAAAAGATTTGAGCTCCCGCTGCTAAGTTTACAGACTTTCAACCACCTGTTTCCTATCCCACCTGCATTCTGGCCTTCAGCGTTTACTGATACCTCCAGTACCTACACGTTTCAATTGTTCTTTGACTTGAATCAGACTGCTGCTCTTCAATATCCTCCCTGCCTCACAAGGCTGTTCTATTTCAGCTTTCTCCACCCTGCCAAGGAAGTTCCCTCTACTTACTTTCCAGCATTGAGTGTGTTAACATCTCCCACACACTCTCGTCCCTTATCTCTTTCTTTTTGGGAGGGGGTGTGTCCTTTTTATGTTTATGCTACTTTTATTCATTTACTATCATTTTTTGTGAGTTAGATGGCTAATATTACCCGTAAATATGGATTATTATGCAGTAATTCTGTACCCCTAAAAAGATTGTAAGTTACTTAACTTTGCCAAAGAAAGTACTTATTTTTCTTGTTATCTGATTTTGTTTTTACTTTCTTTGATGCAAGTATACATTCACATAAAAGAAGTTGAGATTTTTCAAATGGGCAGGGAATCACACAGATACAGGGTGTTAAACGGTACAGAAGTGCATGAATTCATCACAATGAATGTGGCAGCTTCGGCTGGCCTGAAAGCCAGTCAAAGGAAGTGTTTCTTAACCTTTAATCTGCTTTTCTTCAATCCTTAAAGTTTTGTTGAGACAAAGAAACATAAGAAAGAGAAAGATAACAAATATAGCATATAAAAATATATGTAAAAAGTTTGTTATGAAATAAGTTAATATGGCCACCGATATAACCAAAGTAACAGTTATAAAACAGCAATATTATTTAGCATTCAGTGGAAAATGTGACATTTGGAGTCAGTTACCAGTTTCAAGCAGTCTGGTTCTGTTGTTACCATCTAAAAAAAGACTGTCTGTGATTCTTTTTCTGTTCTTTTTTTTCCCCCTCTTAATTGCCATTTTTTCCCAGACCAGCTGTAGCATCTACGTCCTGACTTTGATCCAACTACTTACTTTAACCCATAGAGAAAATGTCTCCCATAGACTCTGGTTATATCACTGCAATGTCTCCATTCTTGACAAGCTTGCTGTTTTAACACAATAGAACGCAAGGAGAGCCACATGAAGTGAAGCTCCCACATACTGGGAGAGAGGAAATTAAGACCTCCACTTAGTAAATATTGGCACAAAAATGCAGTTCTTTTCACCTAAAATAATATTATGATCATGTGAGATTGAAATTTCAACTGAGGCCAAAAAATCCATGGTAGCTTGTTTGTCTTTCCTGAGAAATAGTGTTTTAAAACATTATTCTCATTTGATTTAGGACAATTAGGTCATTCTCAGCTTCGCTTCTACGTGGGGCACTGGTAAAGGGTCTTTGAGGCCCTTCTAAGGCAGAGGAGGCTGCAATGTGATGATAATAAATTTGACCTAACCAGTGCATTTAGATGCCCTTGAGACTCAAGATTTTAGAATTATCTCCAAACTGGATAACACAATAAAACTGAATTTCTACATGTGGAATACTAGTGTCTGTCTAAGGTAGGTATTCTAAATATCATATATTTCTGACATATTTTAGTGGAATCAGGTCTGAGCCAGATATAATCATAAAAGGTTTTCTACAAGCTGCTTTTTTGAGGCAAAGGCCCCACTGGTAGCCTCAAGGTAAATGTGTACAGCCGATACGACTTGCTAGAACTGCACATTTCTCATTAAGTACCTGCTTATGAGAAGCTGACTTTATGTTCAGCACAGTGGTAAGCACTGAGGGGCACATCAAGAAAACCCAAATATTAATCACGTCATTAAGTAGGTTACACAAAGGGAAGGAGAAAACACATGTACACAAATACAATGTAGGATGTAATGTTCCTTTCAAAGTCCATCATAAGAAAATTACAGATAAAACTTTTTACATATGGAGGCAAAGGGAATTTTTCCATCATAAGAATATATGGTGGAAAAGATGTGTATGATCTTATAGAAATCATGAAGTTTCAGGCAGGTGTCATGGATTTTCATCTAAGTTATTACTGTTTGTTGTTTTTCTTAATTTTCAAACACTAACAAAAGTGGAGAAAATCCCAAATATCATCACCCAGTTTTCAAATTTATCAAGTTTTCATCATACCTGTTTTTCTCCCTCCCCTTCTCCCTCTCTCTCTCCCTTCCTTCCTTCCTATAGTGAGAAGACTAAAGACCCCCAAACATATTCATGTCCTAATCTCAGAGATATGAATATTTTACATTATGTGGCAAAGGAGAATTATGATTGTAGATGGAATTAAGGTCACTAATCAATTGACTGTAAGATAGAGAATCCTGAATTATCTAGTTGGGCCCAATAGAATCACAAAGACCCTTAGAGGTGGAAGAGAGAGGAAGAAGAGTAGAGGAAAATGTCACTATAATGGTCAGGGACATGCAGCATTACTATATTTGAAGATGGGAGCCACCATGAACCAAGGATGGTGGACAGCCTCTAAATCTAGAAAAGGTAAGGGAATAGATTTTCCCCTAGAACTTCCAGAAAGGAACATAACCCTGCCAAGACCTTGCTTTTGTCCTAGTGAGACCTATATTGAACTTTTGTATTAGTCCATTTTCTGTCACAATACCTGACAGTGGGTAATTTTATATTAGAAACAAAATTTATTTCTTAGAGTTTTGGAGGCTGGGAAGCCCAAGATCAAGGGGGCACATCTGATGAGGACCTTTTTCTTGGTACAGAGTCCAATGGAAACACAGGGTGTCATGTAACGAGGGCTGAGTGAGAGCACATATTAACATGTGCTCACCTGCTCTCCTTATAAAGCCACCAGTCCACAGCTGTACTAACCCATTGAACCAGTAACCCATTTCTCCATGAATAAATTAATTCATTCATGAGAGCATAGTCCTCACAATCCAATCACCTCTTAAAGGCCCCATCCTTCAACACTGCCACACTGAGGATCAAGCTCCCACATGAGATTTGGAGGGGAAAACATTCAACCCATAGCAACTTCTGCCCTATTAAACTGTAACATAATAATGTGTGTTGTTTTAAGGCACTGTGTTTGTGATAATTTGTTACAGCAGCCATAGAAAACCAATATACTTCCTTAGTTTTTCATCATTCTTTCTATTTTTGTAGAAGAATTTTAAAGCAAATTCCAGACTTCATAACATTTCATTCCTAGGTACTTGGTATATACCTCTAGAAATATAAATAGCTTCTACTCCCACAATACTATTATCACAGCTAATAAATTGAATAAAAATAAATTTCTTCTTCAAATTTCCTCAATTCTCTGGGGGCCGGCCCATGGCTCACTCGGGAGAGTGTGGTGCTGATAACACCAAGGCCACGGGTTCGGATCCCATATAGGGATGGCCGGTTTGCTCACTGGGTGAGCGTGGTGCTGACAACACCAAGTCAAGGGTTAAGATCCCCTTACCGGTCATCTTAAAAAAAAAAAAAAAAAAAAAATTTCCTCAATCCTCTAAACAATATTTTTCATAGTTGGTCTTTGAGTCAATATTCAACCACATCCACATGTCACATTTGTTTACTGTGTCTCTTCAGTTTTGTAATCCAAAATGGTCCCTTCTTCCTCACGTGTCCCATATTTTATTCATGCCATTAACATGTTAAGTAAACCCAGTCAGGTGCCATGTTGAATGCCTTGCATTTGTTTCTTTGTGGTATCATTTAACTTGTTCCTTCTTTCTTCACAGTTTTTATAAACTGGAAGATAGCCCTAAAGGTTTGATCAGACACAGGTTTGTTTTTATGTTTATTCATTTGTTTATTTTTGACAAATAATAATTGTGTATACTTATGGGGTACAACATGATGCTTTGATCCATGTGTACACTATAGAGAGATTCAATCAAGCTAATTAACATATCCCTCATCTCACCAATTTAACATTTTTTTGTGGTAAGAATGTTAAAAACCTATTTTAGCAATTTTTATATATACGATAAGTTATTATTGATTGTGGTCAGCATGCAGTGCAAGAGATTGCTAAAACTTATTCCTCCAGTCTATCTGAAACTTTGTACCCTTTGATCAATATCTTCTCTTTCCCCATTCCTCCTCCTCCTCTCCAGCCCCTGGTAACCACTTTTCTACACTTCATTTCTATGAGACAGACTTTTTTAGGTTCCACATATATGAGGGAGATCATACAGTATTTGTATTTTTTCTGTGCTTTATTTCACTTAGGAGAATGTTCTCCAGTCCCATGTTGTCACAAATGACAGAATTTCCTTCTTTTAAGAGGCTTTTATAATTTTCCTTCTTTTATGTATAATATTCCATTGTGTATCATATATACCACAGTTTCTTAACCCATTCATTTGTTGATGGACACTTAGGTTTCTTCCATACATTGGTTGTTGAGAATAATGTTGAAATGATCATGGGAGTGCAGATATCTCTTTGATGTAGTGATTTCAATTCCTTTGGATATATATCCAGAAGTGGGATTGCTGTATCATATGGTAATTCTATTTTTAGTTTTTTGAGGAAACTCCATACTACAGGTTGAGTATCCCTTATCTGAAATGCTTCAGACTACAAGTGTTTAGAATTTTGAATTTTTTTTTAGATTTTGGAATATTTGCAGATACTTAACCAGTTGAGCATCCCTAATCTGAAAATCAGAAATCCAAAATGCTCCAATGAGTATTTCCTTTAAGTATGTTGGTACTCAAAAAGTATGAGACTTTGGAGCATTTCAGATTTTGAATTTTGGGATTAGAATGCTCAACCTGTATTTTTCAAAATGTCAGTATTAATTTACACTCCCACCAACAGCGTGCAAGTGTTCCTGGGTCTCAGGTTTATTATTTCCTGAGGATACAGCCTAGTGGTGCTGTCTACTCATATTCATCACATCAAGCACATAATTATGAATTATTCGTGTTTAGCGGTACTGGTGTTAATCAGTGAGTTGAGGTGATAACACTCATTATACCCCCACTGTGTAGTTTCTCATCAACTTTACCTTTGATCTTTAATCTTTCCCTAAATCTATTATTCTAAGAGTTGAAAAATAATTATTTCCTAATTCTATTATTCTTTCCTTAAATATTAAATGTAACTTTCCATAAAGAAGCATTTTTTCAAAATGGAGTAAAATATTTATAATGTGCTACTATACTGTATCTAAGAAAGGAAAGAAATGTTAATATACACACACATATGTACTTATTTACCTATATTACCTGTTATACATATATTTTTTCTATCCTTACCCTCTTCACCTTATTCCAGGAAATAAAGTGAAGAGGGTAAGGATAGAGTCATAACTTTTATATTTCACTTTGAGAATTAAAGTTGAAATTTTCTAAGTATTTTCACAATTCTGAAATAAATTTTAAAATTTAAAAAGAAAATCTATAAAGATTCAAAGAAAAATTTTAAAATACTGAATATAACTATGTATCTAATTGGTGACTATAAAGATATAGGAAAAGCTGAAGTGTTTTATCTATTCTCTCACTCAACAATTGACACAGAATGCTTTACTAAAGTAACCTCTGGTCACCAAAGTGTGTGATTTCTCTCCACAAGCAGCCAGTTCTGCAGCAGACACCAGCTAGGGGTTCTCTAATTCAATTTAATTCTGATACTACCTGGAAATAGCATCAGACACCACAGGTTGGTGGCTCAGCCCTACAGACTGCCTCCCACTTCTGATGACGCCTATTGCGAGCCCCAGATTGTTTAACCCATGCTTCTTATCAACTGGCTGTAAATCAGGGTTCTTGTGACTCTCTTCTTGGGTTTGACTAACTTGCTAGAGCAGCTCACAGAACCCAGGGAAACACTCAACTTGTGCTTACCGGTTTATTGTAAAGGATACTGCAAAGAAGACAGATGAACAATGAGATGGAAGAGATTCATAGAGTGAGGTATGGGAAGAGGTGTGGAGATTCCATGCCCTCTTGGTGTGTGCCACCCTCCGGGAACCTCCATTAGTTCAGCTATCTGGGAGTTCTCCAAACCCAGTTCTTTGGGGGTTTTATAGAAGCTTCATTACACAGGTGTGATTGATGAAATTGCTGGTCATTGGTCATCAACTTAACCTTCAATCTCCTCTCCCTGCCTTGGAGGTTGGAGAGTGAGGCTGAAAGTCCCCAAACTCTAATCTTGCCTTGGTCTTTCCTGGGACCAGCCCCCACCCTGAAGCTGCCTAGCAGCTGCCAGCCACCAGCATGCAAGTGATACTCATCACTTTGAAGGTTCCAAGGGTTTTAGGAGCTGCATGCCACAAAAGAGGACAAAGACCAAATATATATATATATCATATTATAAATCACAATATCATAGTGGCATAACCATAAGAGAAAAGTTATTACAAGTGCCTTGAAAACACAGTAATTTGACTTTCTATTGCTAGTAGGATATATTTTTTATTTTTAGAATTTAAAAACCATTTTTTATACAATATTTACTCTGAAATATACAGCTAGCACAACAAGAATAGCAACACAGAACACTGAGATGGCTTACACCATTTGAATAACAAGCATACAAATAGAGAGTACTGCTGGGTAGACTTAAGAAAGAAGACAAAATAAGAAGGATTGACATACTTTAACAGAGAATGAGATGCCTTTTCCAAAATGAGAAACACTGATATATGAAGTAATACTTGACAATGGAATGTCTGCATGAGAATAAACAGACATGGCTCTAAAATCTGTAACTCCTTCCATATTATGTGGAGCCCAGAAGTCTGTTTTAACAATTACCTTGAGAACTAATGCCCTAGGTTGATAGTTAGCTGACCTGAGTATGCTGTTCTTTTTCTTTAAAACTATTAAAACAATTAATAAAAGCCAGTCAACTAGTTAATAATTTAATTACCATTATCCTCAGACATTTAAAGGGCTTGGATGTACCACATAACATGTACCTCATCCTACCTGTACCTCATCCCGAGACACAGTAGATAAGACTATTAGTAATGGCAATGTTGGAGCACATCAATAGTTACCATTTTTCTATTTACCCCCAACAATGGAAGGCCTGCTGCTATCTGACTGGTAAGTGATTCCTTTCCCAAATACTCTTCTAAAGTTCTGTTTTGATAAAATCAATACAGTTACAATGAGCACTCTTACTGTTAAGATTATGGTCTCTAAATACTAATTTTCTTTGAAAGGAACTGGATATTCTTAGTGAAATGGGTGATATCAAGTTTGAGATAGGAAATACACAAGGTAAGCCTATATCTGGTCATACCAAAGGCAATTAATCTATTAAAAATAGCTGAGGTCATGTCAGAAGGACTCAGGAACCGCCTTTAAATAATCAAAAATTTGTGCTGGCCCATGGCTCACTCGGGAGAGTGTGGTGCTGCTAACACCAAAGCCACAGGTTCAGATCCCATATAGGGATGGCCAGTTAACTCACTGGGTGAGCATGGCGCTGACAACACCAAGTGAAGGCTTAAGATCCCCTTACCGGTCATCTTTAAAAAAAAAAAAAAAAAAAAAAAAACAAAAATTAACATCCTGGGAAACTGGAAGAAGCAAATTACAAAAAGGAGTTTTTCAAGCTACTCTTTGTAAAAACAAACTTTTACTCAGTTCTCAAAGAATTCAAAAGGGCAAGATAAATGAGTAGTTCAAAGTTAATCATCAAATATGCAGGGAAACAAGGCACTATTCTGTTGGTGTGAAAACCAACAGAAACAGAACTGTAAAATCATCATATATTAGATGAAGAATATAAAATATTTATGATTATTAAGAATTGATAAAGGAAGTGCTGTCTTAGACTGGATTCCCAAGACACAGCACTTGAGACAGGGATTTGGATGAGTATGTTTTATTGCAGGAGTGCTCATCAGGAAAACCTATGAAGGAGAATGGGGAAGGGAAAATAACTGAGCAGGAGTACTGATGCTGGGGGAAGGGTCTGGTGAGGCCCTATAGTTGCCCTCAACCCACGTCATCCTCTTATCAGGATCTTTACTCCATGACAGGAAAGAATTCAAGAGCAGAGTCACAGCACAAAGTAAGGACACGTCTAATATAATGAATAAGATACAGATTTTTCAGAGTGCAGCCTAGCTCCAGAGACTGAGCATGGCCCATACCAAGTTTAATAAAAATGAAATACCCACTTAAAGTTCAGTACAGAGTGCAGACTGGCTCAAGAGAGTGAGCAGCCACCTGCCAAAAGTAAGCTTAACACAAAAGTAAAAGCATGCACACCGTGGCCAGCAAAGTGCAGGCTGGCCCCAGGAAAGGGGGCAACAGCCACACCTTCTGCCAAGATTCATCTTTTAGAATTTTTCTATCTAATATATATTTACATTGTTTAATGAATATTCAGTTAAAGGGGTGGTCCTCTGTGCTGTAACATAGCCTTGCACATGCCGAGTTGGTCTCTTTTTAGAGCATTTTTGTTGGTCAAATCCTATCACACATACTGAACACATTCAAAAATATTCTGTGCTCTTTAGCACCTCTAGTGGAAGGTCGTTCAAAGGATAAATTCCACTTTACGAAGCATGCTTGGCTACCAGGGTTATCTAACCCCTCTCTACTGAGCATGCCCAACCACTGGATTTGCATAAGCCAGGCCCTTGGGGTCTCAATTTCCCCATTGGTGATGAAAGTAGTTCTAACAAGCAATAGTTACTCCCCTCTAGGGGAGGGCCTAGAGGAGGGACTTGAGACCTTGGGGAGTGGCTTGAAACCGAGAGGCATGTCCTAAAATCTGAATCCAGGGAAACTAAGCACCTCCTATCTCAGTATGGTCTCAGGTAAAATTCTAGTGTTGGCTTAATGCACAGACTACAGGTGGTTTCTGAAGCATGAACTGCAGTGTGTGAAATTCCCCTACCCATCACTGATACAATGGGTGAAATTAGCTAGCATATTTTTATGGGTACATACATAGGTGTAAATCTTAAAGAACATGAGGGAATGATTAACAAAATAGAATTCAGTGGTTTTCTCAGGATTTGGGGAGGGAGGGAAATGGGAACTGAGAGAAAAGGAGTTTATAATGGTCTGTTTCTTAATCTGAGTGATGAGTATATGGCACTGATTATGCTTTGAACAATTTGCATGTTTAATATAATTTTAATGTGATTAGCATGAAATATTTTAGAACATAAACCTATAAGAACCTTCATACACTTTCTCACTGAACGGTCTAATACATACCCCTCAGTTTTTTTATGCATAGCATTTTCTAGTTGTCTTTCATAGAGATTAAAATTTGCAATTACGTGTTTTCTTGGGTATTTACATGTTTAATGTCTATTTCTCCTACTAAGCTACATATTCCATGGGAACTGAATCCGACGGTCTAATACATACCCCTCAGATTTTTTATGCATAGCATTTTCTAGTTGTCTTTCATAGAGATTAAAATTTGCAATTACGTGTTTACTTGGGCATTTACATGTTTAATGTCTATTTCTCCTACTAAGCTACATATTCCATGGGAACTGAATCCGAATCTTCTTCGCTTACCACTGTGAAGTTAAAAATGATTCCTTCTATATGATGCTGTGTATGGTTGTGTTCTAAGGGTTTGAGAACTCTCTCATCTATGAAGATGAGTTTCATCACATTAGAGTGGGAAGCTTTGCCAATGTGATTATGTAACCACTTTATTAAGTGAGATAACATGTAAATAATGTAGCACAATATGGGGTGCAAAAATACTCGATAAATATCAATAATTGTTGGTTTTGGTAGTGTTGGCAGGTGATGGTTTTGGAGTTCCACATCTTATTATTTAATTCTACCGTCCACAGGAGTTGTCTAAGTCATTTTACTTTATCCAAATTTACTTGACCAGGAGCAATAATTATGTCATATTCATTCTTTCTTGCTAGTTATGTGTACATGACCAGTATGAAGAATATTTTGCCAATTTATCAATAATGGTTGTGGCATCAACAACTGAGAACCTGGTAAGTCCAACAAGGCTGAATGTAACTTTAGTTCTCATAGTAGAAAAGAAAAGTCCATACATTTGAGATAAAGAAGTCAAGAGATGAAGCACTCACGTCTTAATTCAAATCCTCAATCATATGTATCTTGGGGTGATTTATTCACTACTTTTGGAGACAGAGTGATATCTAAACGCTTACATCAGTGGAAGTCCCCATTAAAAAAAACAAAGAGAGATTATGATAACATTAAATAAAGGAACATCCTTTAAAAGTGTGAATTAGGACCCAAGAGTGGGTGTGGAAATAATTTAACAAGGTTCAACCAATACTTCTTGTAATGACATAAAATAAAATAATATCAGAGTACAGACGAATAATTTATGAAACTTTTATTTTTGCTATATATGCCATTTTTTATGAAATCTAAGATGCTACCTCTTCACTGTACGAAGCATGATAATTTGAGTTGGTAATGTAAAAAAAATGGCCAGTGGCAATTCTGTGAAACTATTGATTGAAAATTAAAAGAGGTGTCCTCTTTCAGAGATGTTAAAATATGACCAAAAAAATCCTAGAATCAATAAAATATGGCATCTACACATATAAATTCTGGTCTCTGATATTAAATATATTTCTTAGTGTGGATTGTGGCAAAAAATATTTGAAAGCCACTGTCCTAGAAAATGTATTTTCTTTTCTTTAGATTGGAGTAGGATGAAACATTGCAAAATCAAACATGTATCAGACCGTTCAACCACAATATTTAAAAGAAACTCCTTGGTAAATTAAAACTAAAGTAATATTTCCACAATTTACAGAAGAATTCCACATACAATGGGAAGTTGTCCATCAAGTTAAAAATTAAACCAACATGAAACATTTCAATGACAATGAGATGTGACAGCTAATCGAGACTGTGTACATAATACTTGGACCAATATAGTCTTTGATCCCCCAAACACCTAGAAACTAGACAGCAAAGTAGATTCCTCAGGGCTACAGACTCCATAAAGTATATCAGATTTTTTTGGTAAAGTATATGATTTATTGCCAGTTTACTGCAATCAATTTTGAAAAACTTTCAATAATTAAAAGTTTAATAATAAGCAGCTTTCAGTATAATTTGCTTAAGTTGTTCTAAGAAAAACACTGCTAATTTTTTGTTTTATTCAGGGTCCACTACAGAAGTTAGCAGACTGATAAATTTATAAACATCATGGAAGGAATTGTAGAGAGGAACTGGAGCCACTCGAATTCCATTTGGATCCCGCTTGTCACACTGTAGGGGGAAAAAAAATAAAGTCACAATAATGTTAGCATTTTTCACACATTGAAAATCTACATTCAAAGTAAACTTACACAAAGTGTTCATGCTTATTTCCCTTATACTTAATATATAAGCAAAAATTTTCACTCCAAGTAAAGCATAGTATTTCTATGTTATTTGAAACTTTCCTCTTAATAATAATAAAAATACTAATGAGTAGGTACATGAATATCCAAAGTACTTTCCTAAAGTCCACTGAGCCACTATCTTCTTTAAACATCCAATAGATCACATATACCATTTTTCTGTGGGGAAACCCTGGAGTGACTGGAACCCCTGGACAAATTTAAGTGAATGAGAACCTCACTGGGATCTGGAGAGTTTTAGCAAATGTTCCTTAAATTTAATTTTCTAATCTCTGATCTTGCAGGTAAAGAGTTGGTTATATCCCTGGGAATGCTGATAGGTCCTGAAGTAGCAGATAATTTGACCTGGCCTGAAGATTGCTATGGCCAACTTTAAGAAACACTCACTATAGGCTAGGCAATACGGTCTTTAGTTTTTCTATGCCGGGTCATTTAATTCCCATAACAACTCTTTCAGGTGGGTATCTTTACACTCAAAATACAGATGAGACACCTCAGGCCAATAGATCTTAATGAATTGATCTTAATGAATTTTCCCAAGAGCACACGGCTTAGAAATGGCAGGACTTGATTTGGAATCCTGATATTCTCACTTGTGCCTCTGGAATCTGGGGTAACTTCTCTTAAAGGCTTAGAAGACCACACAAGTGAAGGAGCTGTGCCTAAATTATATTATCATTGGAAATAGATATGTTACCACTTTTTTCCCTGAAATTACTCAGTTAACTTTTATAAGTTCTCTTCAAGAGACTAAGAAGCCCACATAGGCCCAAGAGTAAAAAAATAATTATTCCTTGTAATGTTACCATTCCTGAGATGTCTACATATCTTTTTTGATTGAAATGATGAGGTTGAAATTAACTTAGTTTCATCAAGCAACTAAATAAGACTAACTTCTTCTTTTTTCCCCCCTTAAATAAATGGATATGTTCTTTAATTTCATTTATTCACTAAATATATATTGGAGTTTTCACTAGTGAAAATATGTCCTGATCAATTATGACAAAATAATATTTTTCTGCCTGAACTGCTATGAAAAGGATGAATAAGTTACATATAACCAAATTTGTGGTTTCTTCTCAAAATCGGAAATGACAGATCTCTATGCCCTTCAGTTAACACAGTGCTGAATGCTTGGTTGGCACTTAATTTATCATTAACTGATTGACTGATGTGAAATAACACGCAACAGTGAATAAACCAAATTTTATTGCCAACATGAAGCCCACAGAAAAAATCCACTAGCAAAGCAAGAGATGTGCTTACAACCACTCCTCTTTTTTCTAGTTCTTGGAAAACATCTTTGTTTGGAACAGAAAATGTTAGTGTTAGCTGGCAGCCCCGATCCTCTATACGGGATGGAGTAATTATGTTCACAATTGGTTTCTTGGTTTCTGCTTTATCTTTGCTGTAGTAATGCTTGATCATGTATTCCAGATAACCAGTCAGCAAAACAGATTTTCTCCTCAATGCTTTCATAGTTGCTTGCCTAAAGATCTGCAGAATGAGAAACAATCAGATTAACAGTGTCTTATCGATTTACAAAGAAGCAAAAATTAAGTGTGAATCATGCATAAAAAAAGGAAATGCCCACTTTTGACCTTTCCAATAAACATCCCCTTTAGGTAATCTTTTTTTAAAAAAAACATGTCCTCTTTTAAATGCATTGCAACTAAAAACTAAAGGCAACATTTCCATAGCAGAAAATTATAAAAATATCATTTAAAACAAAAGAAAAAGAAAAATTAAGTTAATATCATGTTCCTTCATAGTTATTTTAGATTAGCTTAGTATGATCATCAAGAAAAGCATACCTTAATCAATGCATTTAAATCTAAAATTTAAACTTGTTCCCCAAAACCATTTTATAAAATCATAATCAAGAAGACTTTTTCTTTTCTGATGTAAAGTTTGTTTGGTCCACAAAAAGTGCAATATGAGCCAAACACATGAGCTTTCACATATGTGGAGGGAAGTGTTACTAATATTATTTGTAGTTGTTTTTCTGATTCCTAAATTTCCCCCAGTTTAACAGTAAGAAAAAAAGCAGTTAAATAATATAGCTAAGTTTTCTCAGACAGGGAAGCAAATAAATGTGAAATAGTACATTTATTATTACTGCAGCATTTGGTCTTTCTTTTTTTCTTTCTTTCTTTCTATCATTTTTTTCCCTGCTAAATTTTAGCACTAGTGTGAAAATAATGCCATTTGCTGCCTCAAGTGTCTTGTATTAAGATGAGTGACAAGGGCACACAATAACTGGTGTTGGAACATTAGGGGTCAGAACAGACGTGCCTTTCTGGCTTATCTCTTAAGGAGGTCAAGTAGAGTTTAAAAATATATCCTATGTATAAGAGCTGAATGAACTGAAACGCAGCATGATGGACTGGCAGGCCACTTAATGTCCCTTTTCTGTACCACAAGCAAAGATATCAAGAGCAAAGATAGGGTCATTTGGTGATGTCTAGACATGATCAAGTCTATGAACATAGTTATTTTTGTATGTACATGTGGCATATATGGGCAGGCATTCTAACAGGATTCAAACCATCCAGGCATAGATTTTCTGGAACTATGTCCCATGGAGGCTATGGATTTGGCTGAAGGAGGGGATGGGAGTTGTATTGAAGGTAATGGCATCTAAGGAAAAAGAAAGAGAGAAGATAGAATAGTACCTGTCTCATCCTTCAGCCAGACCTGCAAAGATATCAGCTGCAAGTAGAGGCTGGAATCTTTCTTTCCTAAGCCACTGAAATCCGGGGTGCAAACAATACTGCTTCAGGACTTAGGTGGCCCAGGTTACACGGAATTTGGTAGGAGGCCCCTCTTCATTTCCTTGTGTAAAACAAAATGTAGGTAGACTTGGCACACTGAGGACTCAACGGAACACAGCCAAGTTGTGGATCAAGGGCCAAGAATCAACATTCTTCACTGAATTACTCAGAGGGCAGGAGCAGGGACAGGCAAGGCTCAGGCCACAGCTGGTTTGGCAGTGAGATTATAAATAACAAACTATGAGAGGAATCTTCCCAAGATTCTCTTTGGAGATGAACAATATTCTAGGAAAAGCTAATTAATAAATAATCCGAGAAAATTTTCTGGTTCTGCTATTGGTGCCACAATAGGCACGTAGAGGCAATGTGGGAAGTGTTACTTTTAATGATAGTTCATTTGTATTCATAGGTTACTAAGACTTATAAAATGGTTAAGAAGTTTTGCTCTCGGAGATTTCTCTTGATAACTAGAAACCACATTTTTTTAATGACAAATAGTTTCAATTTCAATATACTGTGGAATGTTGTTAGTCTTTAATAATAAAATAACTAGGTTTAAAATTATTTTCCACATTACAACTACAGCAAGGGTACGTGCATTCACAGGCACTCTTAAATTCTTCTCACAGAGTATAAAAGTGTATTCTGAGGCCTCACCCAAAAATATTAAGAGGGACAAATAGAAGTTAACAGGGAAGTAGCATAAATATTCTCTTTTTGGCTTCTCATGTTTTCTATGCTTTCAATATGGAGAAAGAATAACTTTTTAAATTTAGAAAAAAATGAAAAGTGTAGTTTGAAAAATGTTCAGCTTATAACAGAATTCTTGGGAGAGGTTCAAATACTTGGGTAACTTTTTCTTACTGAGTAAAGCAAACACAAAGCTAGAAAATTTAGGTAAGTTTAAATAGGAAAAATATGAATAGTACGATATTTTCAATTGTCATATTTTTCTCTTTAATTCTTATAATTGGCTCCCTGACAACTTTGTGAGGAAACACATAGTGTATTTTTGTGTTTCAAATGTTCTGATTTGCCACGTATTTTAATTGAATGTTCTAATTTTGTATTTGGAAGCTGTTAATTTCATTATAAAGTCACATACTTAAAGGGTCTAAAACTTGTCTACTTATGGCTACATATGAATCTTCAAAATGCAGCATAGGTTATTGTTTAATTTCAAATAAGGGATTGAAAGATTGAGGGAACTTCTGAAGTACCTGGTTCATTGTCTGGCTAAGCTAAGGCCTGGAATCCTGCTCACCGCCCCAATTGTAGCACTCTTAATCCTGTTCGTGACGCCAATTGTCTGGCTACATGACCACACCAGTTGTCAGGCTCGGGCTCTTTTACCTGCTGGTAATCCTGCAACAACTGGGCCAATTGTCAAGCTAAGGCTGGGTCTGGAGCCCACAGACCCCTCAAGCCCATTCACACACTGGATCATAAACCTTTCACATGCCAGGCTGGGTCCCCAGACCCCACACATGCCAGGCTGGGTCAGCAGACCCCTTCATGAAGGTCTATGAGCTAGGTAACTGGCCAAAAGGTCCTCGGAAGGCGTAAGTTGGAAAGCATGGCCAAGCTGGGCAGACGCCCGAGGCAGATGCCTGCCCACCTGCTTCACTAAAACTCCTTTCTTTTCTCTCTTCCTCTCCCATCTCTCTCTCCCTCTTTCCCCAAAGAACACAAGAATAGCAACAAAACTAAAAAGATACATTGGCATGTGTGTGCACTAACTACACACACACACACACACACACACACACACAGAAACAATTTGCTTACAATGGATGTGCTAAAACCACACCCAATGGGACCCAAGGCCAGGGCCCTGACCAAACCATTCTATTTTCCCAACATCCATTTTTTACTCTTCATTTAAAAAATGAGGCAAATGGATTGAAGGAAAGCTGTTGCTTACAGAGGGTGACCCCAGTCCCCAATGGGGGGATAGAGTACTTACCCCCTGGTGCCCACCCTCATGCTCCTTCCCTTGATCCACAGTATTTTAAAAATTATTTCATAAATGACTAAGTCCCAACAATATAAAAGATGGTTTGAAACTGATTATAAGGTGCTATTTTTAATATCAGTCAATCCAATGCACATGTAACTGCAAACAAAGCCATATTAATATCTTTTTTAAAAAATCATTGTATTGAAAATCTGAGGTCATATTTACATACAATTGATTCTTAAGTACAGAATCTCTCCCGTATTCGACGATGCAAAATATTTTTTGAAAAGGAAGAAGATTCAACAAAGAGAGGCAGTTTGATTCATGCATTTCTTTCTTTCATTTACTCAAACTTCAACCACATGTCTCCTGCAATGCAATAACTGTTTTCAACAGATAGGGTAAGTACCAACATGTTTAGTTCACTGATGCTGAATCAGAAAGTAGGGCATTTTAACAGATAGAGACTAGAAAGGCAATTAAATACCTTATTTTTTAACTTTAAAATGTGGCAATTTATACTGGGCAGGAGGGGGGAGAATTTTGAAAAACACGTTCGGCAACATAAGGATGATGAACTAAAGATAATTTTGGTGAGAACATAGCCTCAGCAGTGAATGACTTTAACAAAAGGCTCTAGAAAAACATGTAAATGATAAGAAGCTCTAGAGAAGTGTGAAACCCTCTTTTTGTGGCTTTTAGAGTCCTTTTGCTAGGTTTAAGTTTAAAAATTAAAGGGAAAAAATAAATCAGTCCTCGAATTGGGAGTGAGAATAAAAACTTTGACTAGTTGACTGTAATGCAGTGTGGTAGGAAAATAACGGGAGCAAAAATAAGAATCTGCCTCCTTTCCCACAGCAGAAGAGGTTAAATATTGGAAGGAAAGCCAGCCCACTGGAGAGAACATATTAAAATGAGTGTCTAAAAGAAAATTTCTAGATATGTCTGAGAAATCATTTGTAAAGATAAAATAAATAAATAAATAAACAGAGAAAATTACATGAAGTACTAGTTCTTCCTAACATACGTGTTGGTGGTGCCTTTCATATTGTTACTCATTTTCTTCCTGATCTAAACTTGCAAAAGAAAGGAGAAATTTTATTTTGTTTTAAAATGTTTAAATAAACGTTTCTCTGAATGGGTATTATTTTATGAAGTCAAATTCATCATCTTATTAACTAATCAAATTTTTGTTCAAAAAACTTTCTAAAAATTATGTCACTGGCTGAAAAAGTCTTGTTCCTGGGTTTATTTTCCAACTTAAAAAAAAAAAAAAAGTCTGCCAGAAAGTGAAAACAGCACAAGCTCCATCTAGTGATCAAACTGAGTAGGTGCTCTTTAAATAGACGAAATGAAATGATTATTACTATCCTGTCGTGAAGATGTATGAAAACAGAGGTACTTGACACTGCCATCCAGTGGCCAGAATGGGAAACTGCTAAGTGTTCACAGAATTCTAGAATTTTACATTGTGGAGGAATTTTGAGTCTTTTTTTTTTTTTTTTTTTTAATCCTCTACAACAGAATTTCCTAACACGTCATAAACTAGATGAGTTTAAGACACATTAAAGAAAAACATTCAAATTCTTATTTTAATATATATGTATTCCATATATATATAAAATAGAGTAGTTCAAAGAGTTCATGGAAAGATTTGTATTATCTTTTAATTCTACTTTTATATGAATTTTTTGAATTTCCCTTGTATATAAAACCTCTATTAGAAATATATATGTTTATTTACTTAAAATCTACTTTAACTTTAGGGTTCTTGCTTAGGTGGTAAATGCCTAGCATCCACATGCTATAAAAATGGTTAACAGGAAAATAATTTGAGACGATGGCTAGTTTTGTTTAGTATCTCAGAATTTTCATGAGCAGTTCAAGCATCGTTGTTAAAAATAAGTAAATTAGGCATATATGTTTATAAAAGAACTCTTTATATTAAAAAAATTTTTGGTAACTTGAAACTTTAAGGCGAAATTAAGTAATAGATACTCATCGAATTTCTGGATCATTTCTAAATAATTTAAAATACTAAAACATTACTTATTAAGCCTAAATTTAAAGCTTATACACATGGACATATTATTCTTATATGGTATACAAAAGCTATATATATTTGGGTCTGTTACTAAACATGAAAAAAAAATTGTTTTATGAGGAATTACATGTTTCTAGAAATTATAAAATGTAGGTTTATAAAACATTGGTATGTAACGAACAGTCCAAAATGAACTACTTCTTAGGTTTTTACAAATTTAAGTTTACTGACTGTTAAAAATTCTAATTAATATATTAATTAAAACTACCAGAAATAGGGAAACTGTTCTGTATGCAGAGAGTACTAGAAAACTAAGATGTGTTTTCAGTGAGAAATTGTAAAACATATGAGGACATATATTTTAAGAAGAGTGATTTTTGTCTAATTCAGAATTTATTTAAAGACTTTCAAAACATGAATTTAGGAAGGAAATAGAAACAAGGCAGGAAAAAAATGAGTAAGTAGGAGAGTTAAAAAGAAGTTATAAGTATGAGGATGTATTTTTGGTAAAGAAAGTTGAAAGGAGAGTAATTTTTTCTTTTGCATGAGAGAAATTTGTGTAGTCAAAATGATAAGGGAAAGAGGAAGGTAAATCTTTATCCTAAGGTAGAATATTCATGAAAGGAATTTTATCTGTGATCAAGTTGGCTAAAATTTGAAGAGAATTATTTAAGTTTTTCTAAAAACTGAGCATTAATATCAAAACTAGAGTTCACTCCCATGTTTTGGAACAACAGAGTTTTCTTGAAGCTGCTTCTTTTAATGTTTTGTTTTCCAGATTTAAGACAACTTTTTAAAAAAAGCTATCTACGGCTTACAGCAATTTGGTAAAGCATACTTTTGTAAATAGAAATTGAAACATTTGCTTTTTCTCTTTACCTGATTCCTCCAGAAATTGGACACTGTTCTTGAGTATCCTTATTTTAATGGCAATAAGATGTGTGGGCCACACTGGGAGTTTCTCAAATGCCACAACCAGAGACATACGAACTGCAAACTAGGATGAGAAGTTGCTGAATTCATGCTGTGACAACTTTTCTCTCAATATCACGGAAACAAGACTTCCTATCAAAATGGGACTCTTAGGCTTTTTAATTTTTCCTTATGTATGTCTTCCTCTTTCACTTGGCAGAATGATGCTGTAGTTAAAATTTCAAAATCAGTAGCACCTGTGGGTAACTTGCAAATTGTCACTCTCTGCTTCAACCCAGCCATGGACTGCTGGCTTACCTACCAACTGAGCAGGAAGGAGTCTGTGCAGTTGCTAACACTTCTTGCTGCACGTGGATAATTACATTTAGTATTGTAGAGATAGTTACAAAAAAATTAATGAACAGGCTACTTGGTAATGAACAGGCTACATGGTTAAAATGAGTAGACCCTCATCTGCCTATTCAATTTTAGTTGGTTTGGTTCATGGGGACCCTGGCTAATGAGCATACTCCAAATTCTTGACATTTTCCTCTTGATAACCATAATACTAGTCTCCCTGGTGTGTTGTGTTCTCCCAAAGGTTTTAAATGTTTGTGAGCAGACATCCATTAAATGTCAAATGGTTCTTGACAAATGGTCAGACAGGTTGGAACAACAAAAACTCAATGAAATGCACATTAATGAGGACGCCTTAACCTATGCATGGCACATTGAGACTAGGAACCCAGAATGAGGGTAACTGAGAGTGGCACTAATGCCCTTAGTTTTGGTCATGCTCTCACCTAAGTCATTGTAAAATAGGAATTACAGGACGCCGTTGTTTTGGACAAAGTTCCTGTACTAGGCCCTAAAAGACCAAGCTAAAAATCCAAATGGGGTCACCCCTGCCAAGTTCCACATCACCAAACCTAAACTAAGTGTGGTCAACCTTTTGAGAAATTAGGAGAGGGAGGTAACAGCCCATTTCCCAAACAAGCCAGTTTAAATCTTCCATCAGCATGATCATAACGTTTCCTCTGCCTTAATCCTTTAAATAAAAAGAGTAGCCTGAATGATAGGTTTTGAACATAACCAGTGCCATTTTAGGCAAGGCCAAGAACAAAATGGCCACCAGCCCCCACCCCCTTACAAGAAGCCTGTGACTTCTGTGAAATAGAAACCCTTTTGGCTTCCACATAGGGGCAATTTTCCACCTCAGTTGCATCAGCCAGGTGGAGCTTCCACACTAGCGTAATGCTCCTCCTTGATGGCATCAGCCAGCCCTGGTGCCCTGTAGCCTATATAAGCTCTTCCCACCCTGACACCTGGTGCTGCTCTCCACTTTGCCCAGCTGCTGCTCTCCATTTTGAGGGCAGCCCGGCAGATTCCTTTTCCTTAATAAAGCTTGATCGGTACCCGGCGGTGTTTTGGCTCACTTTCTCTCACTGAAGTAACCTGTTCTGTCTCTCTGTCCCCATCTTATAAGGAAAGTGACTTGGAAATGACCAATCCACTTTTTGTTCTTTGTTTCTGCTTCCTTCAGTCCTTTCTGTCTATAAAACCAATCTCCTCTGCTGGGCTCACTGGGACACTTACTCTATTTTATGGAAACATGTGCTGCCCAATTCTAGAATTGCAATAAAGCCAATTGAGATCTTTTAAAAATATGCATATAGACAAGCACAGAGAAGAGGCCACGTGATTACACAGTGAGAAGGAAAGCCAAGGAGAGAGGCCTCAGGAGAAACTAAACCTATCAATACCCTGATCTTGGACTTCCAGCCTCCAGAACTGTGAGAAGTAAATTTCTATTGTGTATATATATACATATATATTTCACTTAAATATATGATGTATTCATATTATTAATTATATAATACATAATTATTAACAATATATATTAACATGTATAAATTTAGTCTCACTCTAAATAATATCTATGGAGTCACAGCTTGGTTTTGTAGATATGTGTATTTACCTATATTTATATATACTATATATAAAAAAATTTATATAAAACCCAACTGATTATATGGACATTAATTTCAGGGTGAGATGAAATTTATCTAAGTAAAAATATTAATAAACCTTAAAAATACTGAGTAATAGTAGATGTTACACTGGGCATAGAAGTCCCAGTAAAAAAAAACCCACCCTGCCTCATGAGGCAACCTCACTCAGTGTTTGTTTTACTCTGATAATTCATAGTCCCCCACCCCCACCCAAAGTAAGTTATCCTATAGCTTTGTCACACAGCACTTTGTCAGTTCATTGTTTCTTCTCAAACAATCCCTAGTAATCACAACAATGTCTGGCACACAGTACTTCCTTAATAAATGCATGTTGAATGAGTAAATTAGTGAAGAATTAAATATTGTATGCTCACTTTGTATGTAGAGAGACCCAAAGTAGGTCAAATAACTTATTCGAGTTCACACAGATCCTAAGTAAAACAAAAAATATGTCTCCCAGATCAGTTCCACTTAATATGCACCACATGCCAGCAATGTGCCATGCAGTGTGCTAGGGGCTGGTGATATGAATGAAAGGTGACAATCATCACATGACCACTGTCCTAAAGGAGAACGCTACCTTTTGTCCAAGGTCCACGCGAAGTGCACGTTTATAATCTTGTTGATTAGCAGGGAAAGTACTACAAACTGTCACTGATTGACTTTTAAGAAAAAGGATGAAGATTTGGGAAGGTTGAAACATAGATCACTTACCTCTAAACTAGCATGTAAGGAACAGACCAACAAAATGGGAGGATTTGAAATTCGGAATCCACTGGCCCCAGGGATTAACTGCAGTTCTGAAAAATGAATATGCCATTTTTACAGAATGGACATTAAAAAGTTTTCATTAAGACAAAAAAGCAGTAGAAAGTAAATGAGTAAGACTTAAAAGCTTTTATTCCCGGGTATGATTTCTGAGATGTTTAAGAGAAACTCAACAGAGCTAAAATACTGGCAAATTTTCCCTTCACTGGCAATTCCCACCTTCTTAGCGGCCTTCTGGGCACTCGAACCCTTAGACACAAGCCTTAGATAAAAATGACCTTGGCCTTCTCATGTCCAAGCCAGCATTTCTTGTTCTGCCCACACTTTGCTTTTCTTTTCTGAAGCATGTCAACAAGAAAGAACATCAAGATTTGAGTGACATGTAATTGTAATGTCACCCAAGGCAGAAATATGAATGAAATGACCTATGAAGGTGACTTTTAGCTCTGGGAATATTAGGTCAAGTGGCTTTTCTTAGGAGAAAGGGATGGGGGAGGTTTAAGAAAGTCTAAGTATGATATATTAAAAAGGTAAAAAGCAGATAATATCCTAATTACAATTAAGTAGATTGAATTGTAGCAAGTTAAATCCCAGAGGATTCAGATGGCTAGTCAGAGCTCAAATGAAAACCAAGACTGCCTAAAACAATGTTAAAACATGATTCTTCAGAGATTTATCTAATCCAGGACTAGTCAAACTATTACCTGAAGTCTAAATGCAACCCACCACCTGTGTTCTAAATACAGTTTTATTGGAACACTGCCAAACTTTGGGTGCTTTAGCACCACGGTGGCAGAGCTGAGTATTTGCCACCGAGGCTGCATAGCCCAAAAAGCTTAAAGTATTTCCTGTGTTCTAAATACAGTTTTATTGGAACACTGCCAAACTTTGGGTGCTTTAGCACCACGGTGACAGAGCTGAGTATTTGCCACCGAGGCTGCATAGCCCAAAAAGCTTAAAGTATTTCTTATCTGGTCATTCATAGAAAAAGTTTGGCTACTCCTGATCCAATCCAATTCCTTTATTTACAGATAAGAAAACCCATCTCAAAGAATTTAAGTAACTGGCAGAATAACTGAGCTAGTTATTTTGCAGCGAAGATAAAATACTGGTTTCCTGATTTGACTGGAATAGCCCATCTTGATCATTTGCATCTTTGTTGTTGCAAATAAGAATTTATACAAAACAGTATTTCAGGGCTGGAAGCAGCCTGAAGAATCTGGTTCATGCTGAACTCTCAAAACATGGATGATGCTTTCTGTATCCCATGTGATTGACGGACGGAGTCACTCAGGAAAAAGGATTGGGGCAGTCTGTGAGCCCTACGCGTGGTTTAGTTTCATTTCTACCCACCGGGGTTTAACTGCTCATAGGAATTGCTACACTCTTCAGTATGTGGCAAATGCCACAAAAAAAGGATATTTGGGAAAAGAAAGAAGTAAAAATGAACATTTATTAAAGTACTGCTACGTGCTACTTGGTTTACAGTTTTGAACTTAACTTACCCTTAAACCAAACCTGAGATAGACATTACAGTTCACATTTTATATGCAGTAAGAAAAAGTGACCCAGGATGGTATGCCTTGTGCAGGATCACAAAGCTACTGAGCAGCAAAGTGGAATTGACACCCCGGTCTCCCTGGGTCTGAGCTCAAGCCCAAATTTCCTCCTGTCCTCACTGCATGATGTGTTGGGCACTACATATTGATCGGACCTGACCAAGCCACATGAAACAAACATTAGTCTTCATTTCCTTTTATCTCTCTAGAGAGGGATAGACACAAAATCATGCTAAAATCTGTAAACTCTTAGTCTTACACTCTGGAAATGTCATTTCTTATTTTAAGAATTCCCAGTGACATTTTCAAAGTGCACACTCCATGGGGCATGTATATTACATATAATACAAAGGCAAATGAAAAGTGAAATAAAGTTTAAATGACTTATGAAGTAAAATAGAATACACTTACTATTATCCATTTTAAATCTGGTGCTGAGTTCATGGCCAAACCATCCCACTAACCTAAAAAAAAAATAGGAACATTAGATATTTTGGTCTACAAAAATAGCTGCAATTAATTTAGAAAATTGAGGCCTGCATATTAAAACCACTTGTGGGGTAAGGTATCAAATACTGAGCAGATAAATGTTGTATGATATCATAAGGTAATTAATACTTATAACATTGTGAAGAATGAAGATAAATTAATCCACATTATTTTATTTTTGTGCAGTAAAAACATCTGAAGAATTAAATTTGTTTTTTTTCTTATTTAGAACTTTTTTTTTTAAGATTTCACATATGAGCAAGTCATGCATTATTTTTCTTCCTATGCCTGGCTTACTTTACTTGGTTTTACTTGGTTTTACATAGATTCCAGTTCCATCCACGTTGCTGCAAATGACAGTATTTTTTTAATAGCTGAATAGTATTCCATTATGGTTATATACCAGTTTTTTTATCCACTCATCTGTTGAAGGGCATTCACTCATCTATGAACAGTGTTGCAATGAACATGGGAGGGCAGGTGTCACTTTGATATAATGATTTCAATTCCTTTGAGTATAAACCCAGTGGTGGGACTGCTGGGTCATAAGTGAAGTAAGCCAGAGTAGAATAATGGTTACCAGAGGCTAAGGGGTGGGGGGGTGGGGGGGACGGGGAAAGGAAAGGGATGGATTAAAGGGTACAAAGCTATGCTATCCACAAATATGTACAAATAAATGTTAAAAAAAAAAAAAAGAGAGAGAAAGAGAGAGGCAAAATTAAAAGGCAAACCAAAGATGGGGAAAGGAGTGATGCTTGCCACATAGGAGAATTTTCACCAAGAGACTTTTTCATAGAAAAAGGACGATGCACCAAGAGCTACACAGCCATAGCACATGGACAGGCTATTTATGAAAGGAGAAACACATGCTCCATGAATTGAGGAAAAACAAATGAAACAAACACTTTAATCTTTCTCACTAATAATTAAAACTATGAAATAACATAAGGATAAGACCATATCTCATATATCAAATTGGTAAAGTGACTTTAAAATGATGATGCCTATTTTCATCAAGAATTTAAGGAAAAAGAAAATTAGCCCTTTGGCTAATAATGAGAATAATACGTAATAAAACCTTTCTGGAGGACAATATGAGAAAATATATGAAAAATATGCATAGTTTCTATCCCAGAAATTTTACTCCTTCCAATTTATCCAAAGAACTATTTGGAGGATGCCAAGATTTGTGTACAATTAGCATAATACTATTCACAGTGTCAAAGCCACCTTAACATCTTATAGAATTAAAGAAATAATCACACTACTTACATATGGCGGGATACTACACAGCCATTACAAAAATCCTATTTAAAAGAATATATATTCAAAAAGGATGAAGTGGAGATCACAATATTTACAGTATGATTCCAATTTGAGAACAACAAAATGTATGCATTTATATGTAACTATGACCAAAATGTTAAAATTTTAAATTTCTACTTTAGTCATATCTATATTTTCCAGAATTTCCTAAAGATCATATACTGTTCTTGCATGAGAGAAAAGTTCTAACTATAATTTTAACTACTATTCATTACTCAAAACATTTTAATTCTAAAAAAAAAATCTTATTTTATGCATTTTGCATATGTATTTTTGTATAGAAATTAGCAAAGCTGGATTAATTATGTGAACTGATTAATCTTTTTACTCTATCATTCAAAAATATTATATGGCTCCCACTAACTTAAAGGTTAAAATTTATAACACATCACTCCAAGCATGCCATTCAATTATTTATTTCTAATATTTATTAGAAATATTTATTTCTAATTATTTATTTTAATTTTATTCTTATTTTATTCTAATTTTATTCCTTATTTCTAATATTTATTAGAAATATTTATTTCTAATTATTTATTTTAATTTTATTCTTATTTTATTCTAATTTTATTCCTTATTTCTAATATTTATTCTCTCATTTCAAACCATTTATTTTATAAACCTAACACCTCTCTCTTTTTCTCCCACTGGTTTGTTGGCCTGTAATGCTGACATTGGGTACAAGCTGAATAAGAGGAATTAAAGAAAAGAATCAAACTAGAGTGGTAAAAACTTAAATAATAGAATATCCAATGAAGTTCAGCAAGAGTAAACTTTCTGAAGTGAAGGCAAGTTGCTCAATTTGAATTTCAAAAGCTACGCCCTTGATGCAACCACAAGGACAGTGGTTGAGCAGAGCCATTTTCAGAGTGGCTATTACGTCTTGTACAGAAAAAGAGAGGAGGCACATCCATATTAAGAATCAAGAGGGGGGCCGGCCCGGTGGAGCACTGGAGAGTGTGCCGCTTGGGAGTGCGGCGGCGCTCCCGCCGAGGGTTCGGATCCCATGTGGAGACCGGTTCCCGCTCACTGGCTGAGCATGGTGCGGGCACGACACCGAGGGTTGCGATACCGTTGCCAGTCCCCGGTATGGGTGTGACACCGAGGGTTGTGATCCCGTTACCAGTCAGTAAAAAAGACAAAAAGGAAAAAAAAAAAAGAATCAAGAGGAGCCCTAATAGTTGGAAGTAGTCAGCAAATGAGAAACCTACAAGGCTACTCTGTCCCCTTCCTTAACCTCTTGCCTAGGTACTTTTCCTAAATTACTGATCCAGGAAAACTAATTCAGTGATGAGGAATGCAAAAAACTGGATATAGTATTGACACAAAGATTCTACATGAAAAATGTGAGGATAGCAAAACCTTTCCACAGATGAAAAATATGCACCAGGAAAAGGTTAGTAGAAAGCTGCTAAAAAATGTAAAGCAAGTGAATAAAAAAAAAAAAAAAGAGATTAGATGAAATAATATTCCATGTGATAGGAAAATGTCAAATAAAAATGTGGGAATAGGATTGATATAGCTTGACATTTGGAGGGGCAAAAATGAGCTTGAAGAAATCAGGAAAAAAAGAATACACATGAAAGAAATAAAAAAGGATTTGGAAGGAATTCAAGAAAGGCAAGATACTGTGAAAAGACAGCAAGCGACAGAGGATAGTTGTTAGAACAAATAAAACACAAAGCAGAAAGATAGATTTAAAGTTTAGAGAGAAAATGATAAATATAGTAAGCAGATAAAGAAGTTCTATTATAACCAAAATTCGTTTCCAAAGAAAAAAACAAAACAATAAAGACTTTTTTAAAAGTTATAATTCATAACAACATTGATTAAATAAAAAAAGATTTATATCTACATATTGACAAAAATGCAACATTGTCTGAGTGAGTTGAGGGAAGTTAACCCAGAGTGATCAATTTTGGTTACTGCTTCTTATTAAACTTATTGATTTTCAGAATGAAGAAAAAAATTGGAGTTCTAGACAAAAAAGATTAAGTCAGAATAAAAGGAGTAATACGAGATTAGCTTCAGCTTTATCAAATGCAACCATTCAATGACAGAGAATGCTGTAGAAATACCCATGTAATACTCTAAGAAAGAAAATGTGGTACACAAATGTTATGTTTGGATGAGCTAAACTGAATAAAAGTTACTGGTATTGGTCAAGCAAGAGTTCAACTAATACTTTTCTCATGAACTCTTTAGCAAAATCCTACCTGAGGAGGAACTTAAGTCAGCCAAGAGATGATGGGGAAACTATGAAAAAAAGACATGTCCTAATTACTGAATGTATTTAATTACAGTACTGAGATTAAGTAAATGTGGGGATTGAGGTGACAGAACATAATTGTATGGGGTTAAAAATCTTGATTCTCATTTGACTTTTAGACAGGGCTCTTTAGCTAAAAAACTGATGGGACCAAAGCCCACAGCTAGTGGGGCAAAAAGCCTATCTAATCAAATCAAATCAGGTATATGTCGATTCTCAGTTGATTTTTAGATAGGGTTTTTTGGTAATGCATGTATGGGACAAAAGTCCTCAGCTTGGGAGCAAAAACCCACAACTAGCAGGCAACAGCCCATCTAATCAATTCTAATCACTGTTTAGGGAGGGGATTACGTACTTTCATTATTTAACATACTGATTGTTGTTAAAAGTTGTTGAAAGAATTGCTGTAGAGAAAAATGTGAAAAAATGTTTGCTAAGGGCAAGCTGTTTGTTGGTGGAATCTTCAGAGACAATTATACCTAGACTTAATCATAAGAATGTAACTTTTGCTTAAATCATTTAAGGAGAGGTTATATTTTAGATTAGATAATGATCACAGTTTGATAAACTTAGCTTTTCACAAATTGTACTTTGGAATGTCACGTTAATTTAAATGATGTTACTAGTTTCTATGGTTTAAGCTATACTTAGCCCTAGATAACTTCTGTTAATGACCTGAAATGAAGATTACAGCTTTTTAAAAAGTGCTCATAAAATGTTACCTATAGGGCCGGCCCCGTGGCTCACTCAGGAGAGTGCGGCGCTGGTAGTGCTGAGGCTGCGGGTTCAGATCCTATATAGGGATGGCCAGTGCTCTCACTGGCTAAGCATGGTGCAGACCACACATTGCTGAAGGTTGTGATTCCCTTACCGGTCAAAAAAAAAAAAAAAAATGCTACCTATAACTGTAAAAAACTTCTAATATTTCCAAAGTGTATATATTGCCAACTGTATTTTCTGACTACAATACAATAAAACTAAGGATTAATAAGAAGCTCAGAAAACAAAAATACCCAATTACAAGATAAATTATAGAAAAAAATTCGAATTATTTTTGATGAATACAATCTGATTTGGTAGAATTTCTTAAAAATAATGATAATGAAATCAGTATAGATCAACATTTTTGAAATATTGTTAGAACAATGCATAGAGAATGATTCATAGCTTTAAATTTCAGATCAATTTTTTATAAAAGCAAATAAATCAAAAATAAGACTGAAAAATTCATAAAAGAACAAGAAAAGAAACTGAAACAAAGCAGTAAAATATGCAATTAATAAAAAAGCTGAAATTAGTAGTTAGAAAACAAAATACAGTTACATTAATACATAAGTCAAAAATCAACTTTGATAAGGAAAAGGGATACCAATCAATCAAGAAAACACAAAACAATGTAGCTACAAAAAGTAAAACATTGTACAGATAATCACAAAATAAGGGAAAATAAGAGCATCATAAAAGAGAGATTGCTTAAGTTAAATTAAAAACCTAGATAAAGGTAATGGGCCACAATAATCAACCACATTGTATATTGACAAAATAAAATTAAATTTAAAAATAAATTAATTAATTTTAAAAATAAAATAAATTAATTAAAATTTATTTATTTGATAAATAAATAAATTTTTTAAAAACAACCTAGATAAAATGGGTAATTTTCTAAAAGAATATTATTTTTTCAACTTAATCCCAGAAGGGAAAGACAATCTAAACCAACAGATTTTAACAGAAGAAATAGAGAAAAATCTCACACATGTAAAACTCATAAAGAAGGTGGTTTCAAAGGGAAATTCTACTAAAAATTTTCAGTAGATAATCCCAAAGCTATTTAAATTATTCCAGTATATAGAAAGCAAAAACCAAATAAAAAAAGAGGCTCCTTCAAACCTATTTTTGTTTTCTAATCTTAAAAAATCTTTAAAGGGCACCCATTTATTTTTCAGTTAATAATGTAAAAAAGACTACATTGACATGGTTAAATTCCCAGGACCTTCAGTTCTTTAGAGATGGACTAAATGGCTGATATTATTGCTTACAAAAGTGTCTTATTTTTATCTTTTAATCGCGTTTTTCCACAAACTTTTTCAAGACCTTTTGTATCTCTCAGAGTGAACCAGAGAGGCCTTTGTAGTAAGACCTGGATTTGAATCTCAATCACATAACTTTCTACCAACAGGGACTTGGGAATTTGACTCTCTTCTCTAAGCCTGTTTTCTCATTTGTACAATGGAGAAAGTACATACTTCACTGGGCTATGATTACATAAAATGTGAAGTTTCTTGCACAGTGCCTGTCAAGGTAAACACATTTTAAATATTAGATTCTCCCCTCCTTAAATACATTTGGAATTGATTTTTAAATTTACAGCTGAAACTTAATGACTGGGTAAATGTAATTTTACATTACATTTTAAATGTAAAAGAACATCACCTAATGATTTTGTTAATTTTTTATGAATTTGTCAAAATGATAAACATATTAAGTAATCTGTCTTCTAGAAGTTTGAAGAAAATGAATGCGAGGTTTGTTCATGAAAAATCATGGAAGAATAATGGGGGAAAGTCTTTGGAAGCCAGAAGATCTATTCTCTAGTTCATCTCTGCCCAAAACACAACATATGAAATACAAAATTTATCTTTTCTTTACATTTATTCATCAGCTCAACTCTCCCTGTTAGCCTGTTTGGTAATCTTGAACACACAGGTTAGACATTATTAGGTTGTTTTCCTCTTCTTCCCTGATTCTTACAAGACATTAATTTTGTTGTTTCTTCTTTCACAATAGCTTTGTCATCTACTTCTTCCTGTGTATTCCCACTGCTAGACTCTAACATAATCCTTACCTTGTTTATAGAAAATAAAAAATAAATAAAATTATCAAATTTCTGATGACAACTGAAATCAATAATAAAATGTTAAAGTATGGTTATCAAAGTCCTAAAAAGAAGTGTTTTTGTATGAAATATTAGAATCAGGATTGGAGCCTATCTCAGTTAATTTGAACACATAACTGAGCTCTATCACAAGACCGTCTTACAAAGTGTTTGCTTATTTGAGGTGTTGACGTTCATCATGATGTGCATTTATTCAAAAGCTGCTTTTTCAGCAAGGATGGCACTGTGCTGGGTACAGAGGGGAACCTTTTCTGTTGATGCTGATAAGATTATGTTGCATAAAAAGGAGGAATTAAGATAGGAATTCTAGCCTGAATGAATTAATTCCACTCACCATCATTTAGAATAAGGCCACTGACTATTATTTTACTCTATTTTTTAATCAGGTGCAGAAAACCAAAAATACAAAAAAATTGTTAAAGAGAATTATTTCTTCTGTAGTTACGTATCAAAAATAATATATGAACACTTATGCACATAATGCATTCTGTGGAAACTGATCCAAAATCTACCTAATATGCTGAATTTTCTTTTTAAAAAACCTGAGACATACATTGGCTGTGAAATAGGGCAATGAAAAAAAATAGCAACATGCTTTTATTTTTATTTCTTTTCAGTGGAATCAAAACAAAAATCGGGAGCAATATTTCAATCTTTTTTCTTATGTAGTAAACTTTTTTTTTGTATTCACAGAAGAACTAGGAATTTGTCATTTCTGTTTGTGGAGCATTATTAAAAATTCAAGAGTGTGAGTTATGGTGGTTGCTGGACATGTCTGACAGAAACATCAAAGACCTGCTGTTCGAATATACTATCACAGGAGGAAATAATAACTTGCGCTTCAAAACATTGATGACATGTTCATAACCCAAATTTGAAAGAAACAAGGGACTACACAAATGGTAAAATGTGTTCCTCATAGAGGAAAAAACCCAGAACTGATTCCATAACTGAGGTCATGGCATCAAAGTATAAATATAATATAATTGCCTGAAAAGCCAAATTTTCCAAGTTGTCTTTCTCATTATTTGATGATGGTATGCCTCTTTTGCATTTCTTCACTAAAGAAATTGTATTTTGCTCTCCAATGGCTTAGTACTACAAAGGACATGAGGAGAACACCTAGACCCTGGACCAGTTCCGCTGAAGATTCTTATTGTTTGCTATCCCCATACCACAGCTTGTGGATCTAACATCCCTGGATGGAACTTATAGAATCCCGTAGAACATTTAAGAATGATCTAGCCAATCAAAGTTTTGGTTCTCATGCCAATAGGAAATCCTGTTCAAAAAGCTTAATTGAGCGAACTTTCACACATCTAAAATTGCTAAGAAAAAAGGACAGAAACTAAGACATGTTTGCTGGGAAATGGGCACAAGCATTTTATGCATTCTCACTCATCTCTGCAGCAACACTCTGAGGTAGATATTATTTCCACCATTTTATATTCGCGAAAAGTAAGGCTTAAAGAGGTGGAGGGACTCATCCAAAGAAACACGGCTACTTAAGCCAATGTCTTGCTCAATAAATAAGCAGGAGCGTGGACTCAAGCAAGAAGGTGCGGTTGACATGGCACCATCAGAATGCAGTTGAAGGAGGGGGTTTAAACTGAAGACCTTAACAAGCCAAATAAGCAAATAGAAGCTGAGATGCTCAGCCCACAGAGGCTGCATGGAAGAGCAAAGGTAAAGGTAAACCTTGGTAAAGTAAATAGTTTAACAGTGAAACTAAGTAGAGCTGATACTTGTTACTAGAGGCTCTGTTTCTATTGCTTATGCCCCTAATTAAATTGCTCTTGTTTTTTTGAGACTTATTAGAATTTTTCCATATTTCATTCATTAATTCTCCAAAAGTACTTAATGAGACACTTTGCTAGAAGCTAGAATCAGAGAGAGCACAGTAAGCTAAAACAGATGCTGACCCTGCCTGCAAAGAGTTTAAAATGTGGGGGGCAGACCCTTACGGTGTCCCCATCCCTGCTTCCTGGTGTTCATGCCTTTGCATAACCCCCTCCTTCTAGACTGTGGTGGAATCTGTGACTCCACACCAGGAAACACATCCAGGGGACAAAGTGCAGTAGAAAAAAACTAAGAAAGGAAAAATGGACTCAAAGCTAGATGGAGCTGCTGACATATTCCATCAGGAGTGAGGCATTCATTGTGTGGACTAAAATGCTGAAAATAATAAAACCAGAGACTAAGGAAAATAAGATGTTTCATCAAAATTAATATCAAAGTCATTAAAAGAAGAGTGGAGTAAAAGAAATAGAAAAAAGAAAATAACAGCTCTTTACAGAGGTTATTTATACCATAATTCTCTAACAGTGGAGTCAGAGTACTTTAGCAATGAAAAATAAAATAATTTTCTATATAATATGGCACAAAGGCTAATATCCAGATGTGACAGTGATGTCATTCAATTCAGTGGTCAAAGCAAATACTAAAAGAAAATAGTCATCAAAATTCAATCAGTCATAAATACAAGCTCTTTTACATAGAGCTTGAATACGGGCTATTCCGTATTATGTGTACTTAGTGCTGGGGCCATTGGAGGTTATTCATTTCAGACTGTCACTGATTTTTTATATGATGTTTTTCTTCCTTTACATCTTTATTATGATATAAAAGTATTAGTAATTACCTTGTTATTCTAATCATTGGTGACTTCTATCTTCAATCTTAATGAAATTCTAAATATTATTTCTTCTGGAAAAGCTTGCACCTTTCTAACATTAACTGCTCTACACTTAAACTTGATAAAAAATTTAGTCATTTAAATGGGGTATTATAACAAGAAGATGACATTTTTATCTTATTAAAATTTATTTTTACTTATAACTCCTTGTAAAATAAAGAAGTTTTAAGCTCTCCTCTTCGTTTGATATGTGATATTTTTCAGTTTACTGTGGATATTTCCATGAAGAACATCAATGATATGATATTTTTAATATAAGAACCCTTGCTAATGTATAGTTTACTAGCTTAAAGTTTTAAAAAACATTGTTACTGAAACCCCAAAGGTCCATTTGCTCACCGATCAATAGCCAATAATTGAGAGACAAGTGTTGGTGTAAGGAAAGGGAGCCTTTAATCAGGAAGCTGGCAGGGTGGGGAAATGGTGGATTCATGTCTCAAAGACCATCTCCTCTTTTCCCAGACTTGCCAAAGGGTTTTATAAGGACAGGTGCTAGGGGGCTGATTCATGATGACCTAAGCAGGAACGTGCATAATCATAAAATTGCAGATAAACATTAAAGAACTTCTCGGGTGGGAGCTGATTCATGGTGACCATCCTCCGTGAAGTCAAGTCATGGATTTCCTTCCTGTTAACCTCAAAAAGATTTAGCTAGTAAGCTAGTAAAGAATGGCCATCTGGATTAATAATTTCTTCTATAATTTTTCTGTGTACAGTGTGAGCAAAAGTCATTATGTTCTAGCAATCATGTGAACAAGAATCATTGTATTCTAATGTCCAGCTGCAAGCTATGTGGTTTGGGTTACAAGAATAAAGTTAAAAAAAAAAAAAAAAACTTTTTTAATTTAGAAGTTTAACAAAATGGAGTCTCTTCTGTTCAGCCTGTTACAACATTACTAATTTAAATAAAATAATAAAAAAATTTCTGTTTAATAACATGTTAGAGACATAAAGTCTGTCCACCATATTATCTTCCAATTGATAGAAAGCAAACAACTTGGACCTAGGTGACTGATGTGACTCCCCAAACATTTAGTTAAGGTCTTGTAAAAATAGTCAAATGAGTTTAACTTATGAGATGAGTGATTTTTTTTTTCCTGACTTACGATCTTGTGTCTGTTTTAATAATTTTGAGAGCAGCAAAAACAAATGTTAATTGAGCTTTCATTATGAGCCAGATACTATTCTAAGCAATCACTTAATCTTCAAAATAATCCTATGAAGTAGATGCTATTGAGGTTCTAAAACACTTGATAAATAGTCTAAGATTCCACAATTTGTAATTGTTAAAGCCTAAATGTAAATATAGACCATTATGACCAAGAACACTTACAAAAAAAAAAATGCAAAATCACTTGGGGCAGATTATTTTTAAGTGAATTAATGATTTCACAAAAGCAATAGTCCCCAGATTACTTAAATACTGCACTTAGGGTTTGGAGCTGGCAGAATGCTAGGCTAGATGACAGACTAGGGTGACAGAGCTGCCACATTCTTCTCAGTTAGTACAATGTTCTCTCCAACCCCCACCAAAAACTGTGCTTTTGACCTCCTCTGTTCTTTTAGAATTTCTGTAGTCAGTTACACCCTCATCAAAATGCATGGCCCTAGACACCGGGTTTAGTGAACTGAATGCGCATATCACTCGTATGTTAAACTTGGAAGTGTTTACAAGGGGAAATGGGGGCTGTTTAAAGCCTTTTAAAAAGCAAATAAATAATTATTTCAAAAAACATTCAAATTCAAAATATATCACACAGAACCTAAGAGAAAGTTAAATTCATTTTAAGAGCCTATCACTTGGGATGTAGAAAAGGTAAAATCAGAACACAAAGGAAATGTGCTCTAAATGAAATCTTGGCATGGATTCTAAAAACCCAAATATTCTAAAGCTAATGAAGTAAAATTAAAAACCATTAAATTAGTTTATAAGTAGGTATTATCACAACAAGCTCATAAATCATTACTAAAAATTGAATTTGAACAATAGCAATTAAGATACAATCTCATTGTACTTGAACTAGTAATTCAACTCTTTTTCCACCAAAATTAAAAATCAAGCAGGGAGTTAATTTATTTAGAATAGAGATATTAACAGAATTTTGAGAGAAGTAAGGTGTTGGAAGAGATTCAATAAAAAATAAAAAGTAAAGATTTGAATATGCTTTATGTTCCTTGAACATAATAAATCTCTAAAAGGAGTTTCAAATAAATGTTACCAAATGTAAAGCATCACTAATTATAAAGGCATCTCTGAGGCATGATATTCAGATTCAGTAAGAGAAAGCCACTAGGGATCCATGGAATATGATTCTGGTTGCTAGAAGATACGAAATGAAATACCCAAACCTCCTTGATCTCTTTAACAAGCCTTTAATGGTAGAATCCTCAGTATGAATTCCTAAATATTTCATGCCCAGAATTAATTTAATTTGTCCTTCAAACTCATTACTTCTCCTTACCCCAAACCTCACCAAAACTGAACAAAATACCTATCCTAGTTTTCTTAGCTTATGTTAAATACCTGGCTCATCTTTGGAGCAAAATCCAAAATATAATAAAATCAGATCAAAATCTTTTTTAAGAACATACATTTTTATAAAAGACTGCTTTCATAAGATCCTTTAATTTGGCAATTTATGACAACAGATTTAATAATTTAAGCTTGTGTTTGAGAATGTAAACATGACTGGGAGTAAGTTTCTTTTTTTTTTTTTCTTTTATTTTTCTTCTTTTTTCTCTTAATGTCACCACTTAGAACTAAATACAACTGTCTTACTTCATAGCTTTAAAAATGTGTGAATCAGACAAATTGTTACAGCACTATAAAAACATGGAACATGTGGGGTACGGCATAATTGTTTATTCTTATAATAAAGAAAATCTGCAGTAGCAATTTGGGACATGTTAGAATGTCTGTCACCCTAGCATCCTCTATAATCGAACTTAAAGTAAACCACTTATTATCCTAATCAAATAATCATGTTTTATGAAGTTAAAAGTTCCACAAAGGTTGCTTTGTTCAGAGTATTCAGAAATTTATTTATTCAAATAACTTCTACATAGTCTTAGTTTTCATGGTAAAAACTTTGGCAGCCGAACTTTAAGAAATGTATACATACTACTCGTTCATACATCAGAAAAAGAAAAAAAATGAGAAAGTTATAGTAAAGTTTGTTCTAAAGTTGTCTGAACTTACTGTGCTTTATGGCATTCACTAGCTACAAAAAATGGGGGAGAGGGAGTCACCAAAGTCATTAAAATAGCTAGTGACACACAGATTCCCACCAAGTTGGTTTTAGTTTCTGAACTATTACTAATAACAGTTTACTCTGTTCTGATGCTTCATTTTTATAACTTGTGAATCAGAGTTTAAAAGCTGGAAAGGAACTTTCCAGAGATCCCCTGGGTCTATTTATTTTTTCCATGAGCATAACAAGACCTAGAGAAGTAAAGATACATGAATTTGTAATCTTGTTCCACATGAACAGTCAATGGCAACCCTTTGACTTTAAGATTTAATAAAAATTCCTTACTTGGAACACAGGGACATCAAAGCTCTGACCCCTGACTGGGATGCGCTTAAAACCATCCTGCCTAGAACACCCCACTGCTACCTGTGCCCCTTCAGTCTGACAGAGAATTAGGAATATTTCTACAGTCAGCTTAAACATCACCTTGGCAAGGTTTCGCCAACTTCCCTCTTTCCTTTTGCAGCTCATGATGAATGGTACTTTCCGGATAAGGGCTCATTCATTTCTGTATCCCCCATGCTTTGCACACTTCTCTGGCCATAGTAGATGCTCAAGAAATACTTTTTTTAGTTGACAAATAAAATAACTCTGTGACATTGCACTAATAACTTAGCATCCCTTTGTGCAAGCATCAAATTTATCTTTGATTCTTCCCTTGTTCTAGCCTCCTTATCAAAACTTTTCTCTTGATTCAATTTTTCTAATAACTCATTCTCCATCTCATTTGCCATTACCATATTTTAGATAGTGCATAGCTCACTTTTGTACCTTTGCAGACATCCATCCCTTAATTGACGTTCATGTTTCTATTTTTTTCCATGTTTAATTTTTTTTATTTTGCTCATTTTAAAAATTGATAAAAACAATTAACTCTACCCTCAAAAAATCCTTAAGTGTACCATATTGTATTGTTAACTATATGCACAATGTTGTACAGCACATCTCCAGAATTTAATCTCATGCACGTGAAACGTTATCACATTTCCATTCTTGAACTCTTTCAGAGTGCTGCTGTCTAACTCTTGGAAGAAATCCAAAATCCAACTACTTCTCATCACACCTCCTCTGCTACTCCCCTGCTTTGAATCCTGATCACCTCTTGCCTGCTTACTGTAATAGTTCCTCAGTAGGTTTTTCAAAGTCCACTCTTACCCTCTTACAGCCTATTCCCAGCAAAGCCACCAGAGTAACCATTTTATAGGTTACACCACTCTTCTGCCAAATGGGCAATGGATCCAAGTCTTTATATTGCCTTACATGGGACTGCACTATCTGGACGCTTTTACCTCTCTAATTTCATCTACTAATCTCCAGCTCATTCAATCTACTTCAGCCACACTGGCATCCTTGCTATTCCTCAGACACTCAAGATAGAGCCTGTCTTAGAGCCTTTGATAAAACAGTTCTTCCTCCTGGAACTCTCTTCACCAGCTAACTACCTGGCCCACTCTTCCCTTCCTTCAGCTCTTCATTCAAATCTTATTTTCTCAGTATGGGCTTTTCTAAATGCCTGTTTAAAACTGCAAGTTGCCAAGAATTCCACATAGGGTGTTCTCATACCTCCTTTTCCTGTTGTACTTCAATTGTCTATAGGACTTGTCAACTTCTAACATATTACATGATTGGCTTTTTATTATGGGTATATATAGCCTGTCTTCCCCTGCTGAAAGGTAATCTCAGTGTGCATAGGGATTTTGGTTTGCTTGTTGATTTACATCCCAAATACTTTAAAAATTGCCTGGACTACAGTAGATGATTAATAAATATTTTTTTAATGTGGGCTAATATGGCACAGGGGCATTATAAAATTGTGACTTCAGGGTTTATAAATCAAAATTCTTCCACAATGTTCAGTGAACATATTAGCTTCTTTAATAATTATAGAGTCTTCTGCTCTTCCTGTTAGGTTGCTCCAAGCTCTATTCATCTATCATCAGACAAAAATGTTTCTTCCAGCCTCCACAGACAGTCTTGTACAGACAATCAATCCAACTTGGATAACCAAATGTAAGCAAGCGTGGGTTTGAGCATACTAAAACTCTGCCTTCAGGGAAGTAAGGTCAGTTTCACAGGATTTAGGCATCGCTGCATGGGTACATAAGTCCTAGGTCAAGTTCTTTCTCCATGTTCTCGCAGCAGGGAATTAATGTTGCTAAACTATCATGTGGAGTAAGAAAAAAGGCTTGGGAAACAGAGATACACTTGTTATGTAGTTCAAGTAGATACTGGAGTTCAGAAATAGTAATTCAAGCAACCTTTGAGAAGGTAGAGCTAGTGTATAGAAATAAAGATCAAAGAAAGTAGCAGGAGGTTAAAACAAAATGAAACAAAAACTAAAAATGAGAGAGAGCAGTGTCTAAATCCAGGCAGTTGGTGATCAGCACATTGATAGGAAAAGTGTGGCTAAGTGACAAAAACAGATTCAAAGACTCTAATGACAAAGCAGAAAATCTGAAAAGCTGATAAAATAGGTTGCTTCAGCCCATAGATTTGTTCATCTCTTGTGCCAGCAGCTAGTTTCCAGGTATGCCTGTTACAAGATGTAACATCGCGAGACATTAAGCAGGTAGAATATTACTAACTCACTCTCAGTAAAGAAGATCCTTATCAATTCCTATTTTTTACAAAATATTCTTCTATTCACAGTTGCTGTGCTCTGTTCTAAGTCAGCTGAATTAACACTGCTTGAGACAGTAGCTTGAGGAGGTATCAGGTTCAATTCCTTTTCTTCCAAGAATTTGCTCACCCATCTGTAAATAGTGGTGCTTCACTTGATTCTGTTACATATTCAATAACCTCTTCAAATCTCACTCTACAGGAGGCTGGTTCATACATGCCATTGAGCTAACAGTGTGATAAGCATATCTACAGGAGGCTGATTCAAATATGTCCACTGAGCTAACAATGTGATAAGCATAGTCATAAAAAAATCAATTCCTGAAATGATGAATTTTAGTTAGAGAAAATTCTTCTCTCAAGTCTCAAAATAATACGTCGTTCTCATAAAAGCTAAGTCAATATTTTTTTTTGGTGTGAAAGTATTATTAACCAAAAAGCCTTTGAAAGTTTTCTAAATATACTTTCCCAAAATATCATTACTTTGAAATATTGGTTTATAATCCTCTGAGATGATATTGATCTTCCAAGCACAAGAACAGACAGAAGATGTCTGGAACTAGGACATTAGAAAGAACTGCTAGAATTTTACTTATCAATGTTGATTAAAAATTCATGAAGAATTTTTAAGTTGTGTGTAGCTAGTTCTCATGGATATATTTGGTCTTCATTGCAGCATACGGAAATGCATATTTAATTTGACAGTATTTTGCAAATCAGACCCACTTCAGAATAATTTGCAAAGTAGAAATGCTTCCATATGCTAGAATTTTGTCTATTATGCTGAGAGTAAAGAAAGAGCTATATATTCAACAAAAAATTTTTTAAAAATATTTTCTTGGGCACCATGGATTACTAAAGAAAGATTATCAGAACAATGTCCCTGTAGTCAAAGAATCTAGAGTTAAGATTTTAATTTATAATCAATTTTTCAAACAATCCCATTGGACATGCTAAGATGAAATCTCAAAAAGATCATAGCCCCTTGAAAAAAAAGTACCACATGGCTGTTTTCTGCCTAAATTGCCACAGCTTGTGACAAATCTTCTGAGACCTTGACCACAGCCAACTAGAGCAGGAGGGGATATGGGAAACAAAGCAATCTGTTTATACATGAGCTGGTCAACTGAATTTATTTTTAATTGCAAACATGCCTCAACCCATATAAGGTATTTCTATGATCACAGCTTAAATTCACCACAGAGGCAAATTATCTGAAGAATTTCCCATGGTAAAAATTGTCAAGCTAAGAAAATAAGGCATCCTTTTAAAATTATTGATCTAAAATGGTTTTCAAATAAAAATAGGTTTAGGTTATATGTCCTGATTCTATAGATGAGTTTTCTTCAAGCAATTTGTCTACTTCTGGATGCCTTACAGTGACAATTTCAGGACTGAGACTGACAACAGGTACAATCCACTTTATGAGTGTGGCTACAGAATGGAGTGAGAACTTGAAGCAATCACAATTTTACCATTGTTTATAGTTTCTAATATATTGTAGAATACGGATAAAGAACAATCTTATGATAATGAAGCAGGCTTTAAAATGTTAATAACTTAGATTCCATAAAAATTCTAGTGAAGAGAATAAAAAGAAAAAGATCACTTGACATATCATTTTAAGAAATGCCACTTAAGTAATTCTTTCTTCTTTTTCATATCTCCTTAAATTTATGAAACTTATGAAGTGAATCTTTCTCATAGGAGACCATTTCAACTTTCAAAGTAACAGAGTAAATTTATTCACTTAGTTAACATTGCATTCCATTTTACAAAGGATTCATATCTGTAAGTTTCTCCACCTCCTTGCTCAAGCTTTTTCCAAGCAGGTCTAAGCTTGTCATCTGTCCCTCCACTGTACCTATAGCAAAATTAGTCTAAAACTTCATTCAGCAATTAATCAGAGGTCGCCCGATGACACATATTCTAATCTTGTGTCGACTGTCATGTAAATTATTTGACTATTTAAATGATATCTCTCTAATGAATTGTAAGATTTTAAAATTATAGGTTATATCCTATCTTTATTTCCATCTATGAAAGTTTTTTTTGCACAAAAATATGTGTCGGTCATATTTGTTCACGTCTCTTTAATCAACTCAGGATCAAGCACTTTACATGATAAAGCAACAATCACCTTAGAAAGATACCTGTGTTGGGGTAAGATAAAATGTGACATTTAATGACTGTGATAGAAAGATATGACTGTATATACACGTGTGTGTGCATATGTATATGTGAACACAAACACAAGTGTGCACACACAGATATGTATATAGAGTCATATTGGAAATATATGTGAAAAGGCCACTTCAATCAATTTTAAACCTGATGGAGAAAAAAAAGGTTTGATTGAGATGCTATCTTAAAATATAAAGTTTAATATTATAAAAAAATTTAACTTATAGTTTGACAAAACTTAGATTAAAATTATAATACCCTAATTCTTAAAAAAAATAAATAATAAATCAAGTACTGATTTTTTGGTATACTTTTTGACAAAATGCTTGGATAGCAAAATATAATTCCTTTCACATCATATTTAACTTCTTCAGCATGACTGTAAAGATCATAACCTTTACAAATATTTTTTGAGGTATTCACTTCCCTTTAATCTTTGATATTCAAGTCATTTGCTTTTGAAGTACCTTGTCAAATTTCCTCTACTTCACCTGTTAACAGATCTAACTCTGACATGTATTCTCATTGCTCATGATTTTGTGATTCAGCAGTTTTCCAACTTGACTTGCATCTCATGAAATTCTGAATCTCTTGAAAAGCCTTACTTTACAATACACCTTTGTTATGTTTTCATTGTATTATCTGATATTTATAACATTCTATAATCAGCAAGAGACTAATTTTTAAAGGAATTCATAGAGATAGATTTTAGTACTAATTGGAAAAGGGTGCTCAGGTAAAGACTAATTAGTAAGTGGGTAGTTCATTAGTGAATATTTTCCTATTAAGACAATCTTTGCTTTCCTGCATTACCTTGTATCTTCGGGGACTTGGATAATGAGGAACTTCTACAACCAACTTGCAATCAGATGAAAATAAGGGCTAAAAATTAAGCAAGTGGTAAAGAAATGGAAATTGGTGTCTTCTACAAATGTGTATTGTTGAAATCATGATTGTAATGAGATACTCCTGGGCAAGAAGATCAAGGGCTACAGCTTTGAAAGAATCAATGAAGGTGAAAAAGTAAACTCTGTAAGATACAGAAGAGTAATCACACCCATTGGGTCAGAAGGAAGGGAAAATGATACTACAGAAGCTTAGAGGACTAGAAGGTTAATATTAAAGACACAGAGGGTGGCCATTTACATATGGCTGAGAGATCAAGAAGTTGTCTCTGAGAAGTTATCCATGTAAATAGCTAACACCTAACTCCAGAAACAGGCTAAATAAACAGGACAGACGCCTCAGGAGGCCTACGTCATATTTCAACTGGGGATTCTGCAAAAACTCTCACAGAAAACTATAGTTATTGGTCTATCCCATGAAAGCATGATGAGTCTTATGAATTCACACACCTTGCTACTGCCACATGTACTTGCTTGTTCTCTAAGCCTTTGCACAAGAAGACCTCATTCAGGTATTAGACAGGGATTTGATAAGTAGTAACTTAAAAGGGATCACTAAGAAACTAAAACAAGATTTAAATTATAGATAAGCTTGGAGCTATGGCTTTCTCAACCATTGCCTGGATAAAATTGATATACGTCAAGTCAGCATTCCCCAGAACAAATGTGCAAAAGGAGATCTCCCCATATAACATTAATTGCACAGCTGGGCCTAGCATGGAGTAAGGTTATAACATTTTAAGACTTTTTAAAAAGTTTTCTTGATGCTTATTTTTATCCTTTCTTGGACTTCCCTGAGAATTATTTGATATTTTTGTTTAGTTGCCAAATTATAATAATAACCTGCATTTCTTTTCTTCTGTAGCTGTCTGGGATGGGCTGAATCCTTGACCCTGGTGTTGTCACACTATGCTCCAACCAACTGAGCTAATCGGCCAGCACATAACATGCATTTCTGAGTTCTAAAATTTGCCTTCACCCTGCACTAAAGTCGACCAGACTCTTTGGCTGGTTCTTTTTAACCTGCAAATTACTTGTAGCAATAAAGGAGATGACCCAAGCCCATGATAAAGCCTTAAATATGTCATCTCTATTTAAAGTTTTCAATCGAATACCTCTAACTGATTATGGAAATGTGTTGGCATGACTTAAAATTCAAGCATTTTATCCAAATTATAGTAGGCTCCATTTTTGGCCACTAGAAAAAGCTAAAAAAAGAAAAAGAAAAATCCCAGGGAAATGAACATACAATGGGGCATTTGAAGGTTTTTTATGCCAGCACGTAAAAAGAGGAACAGAAGTTTTCCAGTATTATAATTTCATCGCATAGGATATAAAACTGATAGAATCTTAATAGCTTATATGATCCACTCCTGTTTTCATAGTAAAGTCTCTATTTAAAAAAAGGAGGGGTCAGTATCTTGAACTGCAGCCTACAGGCTCTTACAGAAGAATTTTTTTATGAGATTCAGATATCTTTGAATCCCGTAAAATCAAAAGGTTAAATATTGCTCTAAAGTGTCCCAGAATGGTCGACATTTGTAAAGTTAAAAAATAAATAAACAAAGGTTATTTAAGCACTTCTTTTAGTGATACACTTCTGATTGTCAAATTTGTACAATTAAAAGTATTTCCCTTCATATCTCAGAGCAATATTTAACTTTGTAGACTGAAATGACGTCTGCTCTGAAGTGGGGGCGAGGGGGATACCCAAGAAGTCATTTATTCATAACCAGTCCTAATTAACTATAATTTTTAACTCCAGACAAGGTTTAGCATATGACACTGTGATGAAAAAAGGTGATGATGAGCCAGGAAAAGGTTAATTCTGGTTGAGAATAACAGCTTGAGTTATGATGCTTAATGCAGTGGATTGACTGTGGCCTCTAATTTACTCATTCTCAATGGGCAAAAGGCTCTTGGAAAAAAGTCTTAGGTCATCAGTTTTGAACAAGGGCCAAAATGCCTGTTTTAAAACAATAAAAGTAAGTGAAATTTCTTGGTACAGATATAATTTACAGTTGCTAATGAAAGTATCATATAAATAATATTTCAAAATTATACACCAAATATTAAACATCTAGAATGCAGTATTACTTATCCTGGATCCACTCTCTACACCAGGTGGGCCACCCATTCCCATGACACCTTTCTTACCCCACCTTGATGGACATTTAAGTCTTCTGTTTCACTAGGCACCTGGAATGCCCCCTCACCTTTACTCCCACCTGCATCCTGTTCTACCTTATTGAAGGCTTTAACCACACAATTATTGCACTATAAATGCACAGTAAAATGATCAAAAAGAAAAATAAATAATTTAAATATATATAATTTGAAATACTTGTTAAACAGTGAATGGACCAAGGAAAGAAATGTTATTGGATATTATTTATTTGAAATAATATATTTAGCCACTAGATGTCACCCTTTTTTAAGCAACAAAGAGGTCTTTACAAAGCATGCAACATCAATAGCAGTTACATTCATTCCACTGTATTTGATGTTCTCCATTTGGTTATCGGCTACATATTGAATTCTTAAACAGCAGAAAAACTCTTCAGTCTCTCTAAAGTTCTAAGAGAACATAAAAGTATAGGTGACAGAAGGTTTATTTAACGCAGTTAAACCTGCTGATCTTGGAGCCCTAACAACTGCAATATATTTATTACTTGACAATAAAGCCGCTACTCACAATGGAACTTTTGAGATTTAAGTTGGATTTGACCTCTGTACTATAAATATTATTCCTTAGAAAACTTCCTTCCCCATCTTCAAAATAGTTTTATTTATTGAACATCATTACAATATCTATGCACTTATTCTTTTTTACACAGTGTAATGTTTAGCCTTTCATGTCTTCTCATTGCTTACTCTACCATTCCCTCTGCAGGTGGTGTTCAACTTGTAGATGCATAAAGGAGTAAAACACACTGTGGAACACAAAGTTAAGTGTTAGCAAAGCTTTTCTTTTGTGACCAGGGGCAATGAACAGATTATCCAAAAATTGCTTGTCCCTGTCTCCTATGAATTTGTTGGATCTCATTTCTAATTAAAGGGCTTCAATTCCCCAACACAAATTAAATACAATACATGATACCTGGTACAGAAGAGGGAGTTAAGGCTAGAAGTTGGCATTACTGGAATTAGTCATTCTGACATCACATAAGAAGCTTTGACTATGAGAAATCAAAGAACAAATGGAAAAGCAGTGACAGGGAGGGTTTCCTGTAATGTGACCTTGTGGAATCAAGCCTGATTTGAGTCCTTCCAAGTCTCCAAAGCTAGATACTTAAAATGCAATGACAGTTAATTACATATAACTTTCAAAAAAAAGTTAAAAGCATGGCTCTCATACAAAGACAAAATGAGCACACATGAAAGATCTCATTCAACCTGCTAATTAATGAGGGAACCAGTAAGATGCTAAGGCAGATACAAGAGAGAATTCAAGGAATGGAGACTAATACATTCTGTAGAAAGCCAGCTGAAATGAACTTAGTGATACATACAAACTATTTAACTTCCTACAAGGTCACAAACCATAACCTTTGGGATTAGCTTTCCTGCTTGAGAGAAAGGCTCTCCACTGGGCAAAAATCTACCTTTAACATGCAAATTCACAGTGAGTCAACAAAGTACTTAGGGGAAAGCGCTAAATAATTACCAAACAATACTTCAGAGAGGCTCTTAAAGAATGCCCCTGTGACTTTTTAAAACAGAGTAATAGAAGAAGCATTTGATTTACGATAATAGGGGAGGACTTGATCACACCTGCCTTACTACTGGACAGATCATCTAGGCAACAAACCAACAGAGGAACAGTTAATCTATCAGATAGAACAGATCTATGGTTATTAGACGGGGGAAGAGAAGAGAAAGTGGGGAGGAGGAGAGGGAAGGGTGGAGATAAAAGGGTAAGGGGAGAGACTGGATAACGGGCATAAAGAATAAGTATGATTGTACCAATTAATATGCTAATAAAAAATAAATTTAAAAATAAAAATGAAAAAATGCCACCCATCTTTCAGCTTTATTTCCCAAATTTGGGGTTTATTTTTTCATACAGCCTCACATGTATCGATTACATATTATGCTTAAGTGGCTATGCTTAGTGCTTTACATGTATCAACTCATTTTATTCTTACAATAATTGCCTATGAGGTAGATGCTCCATTAAGAGACCAGAATACTGGGATGTCAAGGAATGTTTTTCAGGTTACAGACCCACAAGAGACCAAGCTGGAACATGAAACTGTTCTGCCTAGATGGTCTTTCTCCTGAGAGCATAGAATTAACTTGTATTTAAATATTGTCTAGAAGATTTTGGAATTCCACAGAATGAGGTACATGTGAGCACACTACAGTCCCTTCACCCTGTCCTGTTCCTTGTCCATGATGAGAAAAATATCAAATGTTACAGAACTATGCTGTAAGGTCAGAGGTAAACTCCTAACATTGACTTTCTCTAGAATTTGTATAGATTACTTCCACCCCCACCACCAGCTTGCCCTTTGGGTTGATATAATACATCAGATCCTGTATTACAATTTAAACAAATGGAAAATGAGAAATGGACGGGGTAGTGACTCACCACACAAAAACAAGCAATATCTGGTATATAGTCTATGTGGAAAACTATTACACTAGGTGAATGTTATCAATGGGATTTGCTAAAAATGAAAAGGAAGACTTTTAAAATATGCATGATATTCTTATAATATATGCTTCATATTCTTCTCAGGGAGTTTGGGACATGGAGAAAAATCTAATGTACTGACAACAATATATTCAAGCAAGATGCCCACCTGACTAAATACTGTCTAAAGAAAATGCTCTCTATAATTTTAAAACCTTAAAATTTTAAAGAAATTCTGGACATGTTTAAATAACCTATAGAAGTTATCTTAAATTCCTAAGATTTGTATGCACAGAACTTCAGAGATGTGATGTACTCCAAGCTCCATCGTTAATTCAGCTTCAGTTCTTACAAAGATTATGCCACTCAGCCAGTGGCCGAGAAGATTCAGAAAACTAATCAAACATTATTATATTATCTATTAGGAGTCTAGACAGTCTCCTCATCACACATACTCCAACACCATTATGAAAAGGTATGCCACTCAGCCAGTGGCCGAGAAGATTCAGAAAACTAATCAAACATTATTATATTATCTGTTAGGAGTCTAGACAGTCTCCTCATCACACATACTCCAACACCATTATGAAAAGGTTTTTTTTTTTTTTCTTCCTAGAATATTATTCTTCATCTCCATGCCAGATAAAAATAAAAGGAACACTTATGAGTTCCCTAGTCAAATAAAAATGTGGAAATGTGTTGGTGTATTGCATTTGCATTTATGCCTGCTCTAAAAAAATGAGGAGAGTTATATAAAATAGAAAAGTATAACTTTTTATGTAGTCAGTCTGTTGTTCAGTGTTCAGCTTCTTCAGGTTTCATGGATTATAAAGTCTTTTAGGACAGAAGATATTCCCTACAAGCCATCATGCAACATTTATAGCTTTCAAGGTAGATGCAATTTTAATAATGACATGCCACATTTAAGGCTCTATTAGGCACAGCTCTGGTTGCCTTTGATTTATTCATCAATGGAGAAATTTGAAATTTTCTAAAGCTTAATTTTAGAAAAAAAAATTCAAGTGGTCTCTTTGCATTAAACCATCTGCTCTACATGATTGCAGTGACTCATTTTTAGCATTGAGGCTTCCTTTTTTAAGTTTCCTGTTCAACCAATTGAACTCTTTGGAAAGCATTTATTTCTGACAAAGCATATCACTGTTAATAGAGTAGTAAAATAATTATAATCTAATCCAGATTCCTATCAGATAGCATATGAAAGAACTCATGTAAATTTACCATATTATTAATGCAAATTAATTTGTTCATCACCAAAGAAGAATCTGAAGATGGTACTCACGCAGGTTTAACTGTATGGGTATGCTTTTCATGGACAAAGGCACCAGCAAGACCTCCTGCTCCTGCATTTAAATACTAGATTAAAAATAAGTTAAATTGTATGGGTTTACCTACAGATATGACAAAAAATAAACGATGTAATCATCTGACCTTTTTAATGAAACTACAACTTTTGACTAGTTCAAAATGTGTGGTTATTGGAGCTTTTAAAACAAAATAGAATCTTGAGTCACCTTGTTCAAAGAAAATCAAATGAAAAATAGTATTATTAGGTTGAGAATACAAGGATATTTCAAAAACTTCATAGAAAGTTTCAGATTATCTTTTAATTTCATTTTTTTCCACCAACTTTTTGAAGTATTCTCATAAATAGCTATTACTTTTTTGGCCAAATTTTGCCCCTGCTGATAAATAGCAGGTCTGTCTTATTTCAAAGCTTAAACATTTAAATTATTTTACATAAAATATTTAAATGATAATAAAAGTATCATATTTTTAAAGCACCTAAATTAAAATTAGTTTTATTTTCCTGCTCTTTGTCATTTCAATTGTCTCCAAATACCAATATCAAGTTGATTCTCTAAGAATTATCTTTACATGTGTAGAAATTTCATAACTTATCAACAAAAGAACTAAGAACCTCATCAATTTAAATTAAGTTGTAAGTGTGGGGCTTTTTCTTCAGAACTTTTTCACAGCAGCCTAGGAATTGAAGAAAAAAGTTCTCTATAGTCACAGGAATATTAAAATTAGGTTTTTAATCATACTATTCTATCATATGACTCTACTATTAACCGAAATCAGAAAATAAAATAATGAAAGAAAGAAGGGAAAGTAACTCAAATCCTAAAACTGGCCCGTGGATCTAGTTTTTTCCTTTAGATTAACGTCAATGTGAAATAAAAGAATGTGAATATATTAACTGCTTGTACCTTGTAGGAACACCAACAGGCAAAATCAACTCCCCAGTCATGTAAGTGGAGTTCAACATTTCCAATGGCATGTGCTAGGTCAAAGCCAACAAAACAACCCTAGGGAAGAACATAACGCTTAGTATAGTAAGTACAAATATTTTTAAGAAAATCTTTTATAAACTGCTCTACCATTAATAATGGTTCCCAAGACATTTTCAGGAGGCCAGCCAGATCATAGCAATTTCTATAATACTAAGATGTCTTTGCCTTCTTCACTGGATTGTCATTTGCTCTAATAATACAAAAGCAGTGGAGGGCAAAATGGCTGGTACCTTAGCAGGAATCAAAGCAATGACATCACACTGTGTAAGGAGTCATTGCATTTGTCCCAGTGGTTCACTCATTGGGGAGGAAAAGTTTCATGTAAAAATCTTGCTAAAGTTGTAAAAATGATCAATTTTTTTTTTTTTTTTTTTTTTTTTTTTTTTTTTTT